>NW_027207696.1:0-140236 GCF_963455315.2 Globicephala melas
AAACTAAACACTGGAGGGACCCCGAGATTCGGCAAACCCGCTGCAGGTCGTATAACCAGCGACTAGCATCACTGGAAGGAAGCACTTGCACCCCAGTGGTCGTTGTGTTACCCTTTACCACAGCCAAGACATACAAAGGAACGAAATGTCGAGCGCGGGGTGAACGGAGAAAGGAGTTCTACCACCAACACTCCCTCGACTACCACTCATCCACAGAACAAAATGAACTCATACTATTTGCAGCAGCATGGGTGCAGCAGTAGATGATCTCACTAATTCTGGTAAATTAGAGGCAGCAAGACCCATATCGCAGGCTATCTCTTACATGTGCAGTCTAAATAGGGATACAAAGGAAGCAGCGTACAAAGGAAACACAGGTTCACAAAGGGAAGAGACAAGCGTGGAGTTCCCATAGGGGGAAATTGGAGACCGGGGAAGGGGGAAGTAGGAGGCTGGGATTCCCAGACAGACAGTCAACGTATCAAAAAGTTCTCATCAAGGGCGACCCAACCGAAAGCACAGGGAGTGCTACAAAACATTCCTCAATAAACCGACAGGGCAAAGAACCCGAAACGCTACGGGTGCAGCTACGTTCATAACTGCATCAAAGGGTCGTAGAGCTCAAACAGACGCAACGTTGTATATAAACTATGCCGAAAGGGATAAGGACTATTCGATGACAAGGCAAGGAAGGGGGTAAGAAATGCCTTTCCTCTGTTACCTCAGGCCTCTTTGACGTCGTCGGCTGGAGACACACCCCTGGAGCCTAGGCGGGCCTGGGTCCCACGGCTGGAGTATGCTGCTGCTGAGGGAGCAAGGGAGGAGGACGTGCCACCTGACCAGCGGCCCCTCGGACCTCTAGTGCCCATTCTCCCCCGCGTGGTACCACGGTCTCCCGGTCCAACGTGGCCCTCCTACGGGTAAGCAAAGCCCGGTGTACCCAAGGGACGGTGGAGCAGCTGAGAGGGAAGAGCTGTGAGGAAACCGGCTCTCCAGGGCTCCTGCTAGGCAGGTTCCCGCCTCCAGCCCACTTCATTAGAGTCGCCCCAGCTGCGAAGCACGGCACCCTCCGAGTAGCCCACTTGCAAGTCTTGCGATAGGCCTGGGGTGGGGCAGTGCAGGTTAAGCGGCAGGAGGCGAGGATACACAAGCCCTGGGGTGTGTGTTTAGCCACGTTCGACTCCCCATGTCCCGTCCAACACCGGGACCCCCGCTAAGGCTTTCTTTCCCCAAGTTACCCGAGAGGACACGGAGCAGTGCTGCCGCCTTGTGGCACACTGCCGTAACAACCTTAGAAACCCTGCCGAAGGGCACCTATCATTCACAAGGCCTGCGGCCTGCGGCTTCGCAAACACAGCCCTGCCCTCAAGAAATATCCTGGGCTAGGTACTCTGAAGTGAATTCAAATCAGGCCCGACTCTCAGACAGAAACCTTTCGAGACCTCAGTGGTACTCACCCGCGTTTTAGAAAACAGCACATTCAAATGAAAAGATGCTCAGGATCTGTCATGATTAGAGAGTGCAAAGGAAGTTCAACGAGGGTTTCCCTGGCTGCAGTCCTCACAAACGCTAAAAGCGTTCAGAGCTCAAGAGGGCATGCCCAAAAGGGAAGCCTACCATTGCCGTTGCCGGGATCGTAAATTGGTGACAGCCGATATGAAGGTCAATAGGCAAGTTCCTTACCAAACTAAACACTGGAGGGACCCCGAGATTCGGCAAACCCGCTGCAGGTCGTATAACCAGCGACTAGCATCACTGGAAGGAAGCACTTGCACCCCAGTGGTCGTTGTGTTACCCTTTACCACAGCCAAGACATACAAAGGAACGAAATGTCGAGCGCGGGGTGAATGGAGAAAGGAGTTCTACCTACACTCCCTCGACTACCACTCATCCACAGAACAAAATGAACTCATACTATTTGCAGCAGCATGGGTGCAGCAGTAGATGATCTCACTAATTCTGGTAAATTAGAGGCAGCAAGACCCATATCGCAGGCTATCTCTTACATGTGCAGTCTAAATAGGGATACAAAGGAAGCAGCATACAAAGGAAACACAGGTTCACAAAGGGAAGAGACAAGCGTGGAGTTCCCATAGGGGGAAATTGGAGACCGGGGAAGGGGGAAGTAGGAGGCTGGGATTCCCAGACAGACAGTCAACGTATCAAAAAGTTCTCATCAAGGGCGACCCAACCGAAAGCACAGGGAGTGCTACAAAACATTCCTCAATAAACCGACAGGGCAAAGAACCCGAAACGCTACGGGTGCAGCTACGTTTATAATTGCATCAAAGGGTCGTAGAGCTCAAACAGACGCAACGTTGTAATATAAACTATGCCGAAAGGGATAAGGACTATTCGATGACAAGGCAAGGAGGGGGTAAGAAATGCCTTTCCTCTGTTACCTCAGGCCTCTTTGACGTCGTCGGCTGGAGACACACCCCTGGAGCCTAGGCGAGCCTGGGTCCCACGGCTGGAGTATGCTGCTGCTGAGGGAGCAAGGGAGGAGGACGTGCCACCTGACCAGCGGCCCCTGGGACCTCTAGTGCCCATTCTCCCCCGCGTGGTACCACGGTCTCCCGGTCCAACGTGGCCCTCCTACGGGTAAGCAAAGCCCGGTGTACCCAAGGGACGGTGGAGCAGCTGAGAGGGAAGAGCTTTGAGGAAACCGGCTCTCCAGGGCTCCTGCTAGGCAGGTTCCCGCCTCCAGCCCACTTCATTAGAGTCGCCCCAGCTGCGAAGCACGGCACCCTCCGAGTAGCCCACTTGCAAGTCTTGCGATAGGCCTGGGGTGGGGCAGTGCAGGTTAAGCGGCAGGAGGCGAGGATACACAAGCCCTGGGGTGTGTGTTTAGCCACGTTCGACTCCCCATGTCCCGTCCAACACCGGGACCCCCGCAAAGGCTTTCTTTCCCCAAGTTACCCGAGAGGACACGGAGCAGTGCTGCCGCCTTGTGGCACACTGCCGTAACAACCTTAGAAACCCTGCCGAAGGGCACCTATCATTCACAAGGCCTGCGGCCTGCGGCTTCGCAAACACAGCCCTGCCCTCAAGAAATATCCTGGGCTAGGTACTCTGAAGTGAATTCAAATCAGGCCCGACTCTCAGACAGAAACCTTTCGAGACCTCAGTGGTACTCACCCGCGTTTTAGAAAACAGCACATTCACATGAAAAGATGCTCAGGATCTGTCATGATTAGAGAGTGCAAAGGAAGTTCAACGAGGGTTTCCCTGGCTGCAGTCCTCACAAACGCTAAAAGCGTTCAGAGCTCAAGAGGGCATGCCCAAAAGGGAAGCCTACCATTGCCGTTGCCGGGATCGTAAATTGGTGACAGCCGATATGAAGGTCAATAGGCAAGTTCCTTACCAAACTAAACACTGGAGGGACCCCGAGATTCGGCAAACCCGCTGCAGGTCGTATAACCAGCGACTAGCATCACTGGAAGGAAGCACTTGCACCCCAGTGGTCGTTGTGTTACCCTTTACCACAGCCAAGACATACAAAGGAACGAAATGTCGAGCGCGGGGTGAATGGAGAAAGGAGTTCTACCACCAACACTCCCTCGACTACCACTCATCCACAGAACAAAATGAACTCATACTATTTGCAGCAGCATGGGTGGAGCAGTAGATGATCTCACTAATTCTGGTAAATTAGAGGCAGCAAGACCCATATCGCAGGCTATCTCTTACATGTGCAGTCTAAATAGGGATACAAAGGAAGCAGCATACAAAGGAAACACAGGTTCACAAAGGGAAGAGACAAGCGTGGAGTTCCCATAGGGGGAAATTGGAGACCGGGGAAGGGGGAAGTAGGAGGCTGGGATTCCCAGACAGACAGTCAACGTATCAAAAAGTTCTCATCAAGGGCGACCCAACCGAAAGCACAGGGAGTGCTACAAAACATTCCTCAATAAACCGACAGGGCAAAGAACCCGAAACGCTACGGGTGCAGCTACGTTTATAATTGCATCAAAGGGTCGTAGAGCTCAAACAGACGCAACGTTGTAATATAAACTATGCCGAAAGGGATAAGGACTATTCGATGACAAGGCGAGGAGGGGGTAAGAAATGCCTTTCCTCTGTTACCTCAGGCCTCTTTGACGTCGTCGGCTGGAGACACACCCCTGGAGCCTAGGCGGGCCTGGGTCCCACGGCTGGAGTATGCTGCTGCTGAGGGAGCAAGGGAGGAGGACGTGCCACCTGACCAGCGGCCCCTGGGACCTCTAGTGCCCATTCTCCCCCGCGTGGTACCACGGTCTCCCGGTCCAACGTGGCCCTCCTACGGGTAAGCAAAGCCCGGTGTACCCAAGGGACGGTGGAGCAGCTGAGAGGGAAGAGCTGTGAGGAAACCGGCTCTCCAGGGCTCCTGCTAGGCAGGTTCCCGCCTCCAGCCCACTTCATTAGAGTCGCCCCAGCTGCGAAGCACGGCACCCTCCGAGTAGCCCACTTGCAAGTCTTGCGATAGGCCTGGGGTGGGGCAGTGCAGGTTAAGCGGCAGGAGGCGAGGATACACAAGCCCTGGGGTGTGTGTTTAGCCACGTTCGACTCCCCATGTCCCGTCCAACACCGGGACCCCCGCTAAGGCTTTCTTTCCCCAAGTTACCCGAGAGGACACGGAGCAGTGCTGCCGCCTTGTGGCACACTGCCGTAACAACCTTAGAAACCCTGCCGAAGGGCACCTATCATTCACAAGGCCTGCGGCCTGCGGCTTCGCAAACACAGCCCTGCCCTCAAGAAATATCCTGGGCTAGGTACTCTGAAGTGAATTCAAATCAGGCCCGACTCTCAGACAGAAACCTTTCGAGACCTCAGTGGTACTCACCCGCGTTTTAGAAAACAGCACATTCAAATGAAAAGATGCTCAGGATCTGTCATGATTAGAGAGTGCAAAGGAAGTTCAACGAGGGTTTCCCTGGCTGCAGTCCTCACAAACGCTAAAAGCGTTCAGAGCTCAAGAGGGCATGCCCAAAAGGGAAGCCTACCATTGCCGTTGCCGGGATCGTAAATTGGTGACAGCCGATATGAAGGTCAATAGGCAAGTTCCTTACCAAACTAAACACTGGAGGGACCCCGAGATTCGGCAAACCCGCTGCAGGTCGTATAACCAGCGACTAGCATCATTGGAAGGAAGCACTTGCACCCCAGTGGTCGTTGTGTTACCCTTTACCACAGCCAAGACACACAAAGGAACGAAATGTCGAGCGCGGGGTGAATGGAGAAAGGAGTTCTACCTACACTCCCTCGACTACCACTCATCCACAGAACAAAATGAACTCATACTATTTGCAGCAGCATGGGTGCAGCAGTAGATGATCTCACTAATTCTGGTAAATTAGAGGCAGCAAGACCCATATCGCAGGCTATCTCTTACATGTGCAGTCTAAATAGGGATACAAAGGAAGCAGCATACAAAGGAAACACAGGTTCACAAAGGGAAGAGACAAGCGTGGAGTTCCCATAGGGGGAAATTGGAGACCGGGAAAGGGGGAAGTAGGAGGCTGGGATTCCCAGACAGACAGTCAACGTATCAAAAAGTTCTCATCAAGGGCGACCCAACCGAAAGCACAGGGAGTGCTACAAAACATTCCTCAATAAACCGACAGGGCAAAGAACCCGAAACGCTACGGGTGCAGCTACGTTTATAATTGCATCAAAGGGTCGTAGAGCTCAAACAGACGCAACGTTGTAATATAAACTATGCCGAAAGGGATAAGGACTATTCGATGACAAGGCGAGGAGGGGGTAAGAAATGCCTTTCCTCTGTTACCTCAGGCCTCTTTGACGTCGTCGGCTGGAGACACACCCCTGGAGCCTAGGCGGGCCTGGGTCCCACGGCTGGAGTATGCTGCTGCTGAGGGAGCAAGGGAGGAGGACGTGCCACCTGACCAGCGGCCCCTGGGACCTCTAGTGCCCATTCTCCCCCGCGTGGTACCACGGTCTCCCGGTCCAACGTGGCCCTCCTACGGGTAAGCAAAGCCCGGTGTACCCAAGGGACGGTGGAGCAGCTGAGAGGGAAGAGCTGTGAGGAAACCGGCTCTCCAGGGCTCCTGCTAGGCAGGTTCCCGCCTCCAGCCCACTTCATTAGAGTCGCCCCAGCTGCGAAGCACGGCACCCTCCGAGTAGCCCACTTGCAAGTCTTGCGATAGGCCTGGGGTGGGGCAGTGCAGGTTAAGCGGCAGGAGGCGAGGATACACAAGCCCTGGGGTGTGTGTTTAGCCACGTTCGACTCCCCATGTCCCGTCCAACACCGGGACCCCCGCTAAGGCTTTCTTTCCCCAAGTTACCCGAGAGGACACGGAGCAGTGCTGCCGCCTTGTGGCACACTGCCGTAACAACCTTAGAAACCCTGCCGAAGGGCACCTATCATTCACAAGGCCTGCGGCCTGCGGCTTCGCAAACACAGCCCTGCCCTCAAGAAATATCCTGGGCTAGGTACTCTGAAGTGAATTCAAATCAGGCCCGACTCTCAGACAGAAACCTTTCGAGACCTCAGTGGTACTCACCCGCGTTTTAGAAAACAGCACATTCAAATGAAAAGATGCTCAGGATCTGTCATGATTAGAGAGTGCAAAGGAAGTTCAACGAGGGTTTCCCTGGCTGCAGTCCTCACAAACGCTAAAAGCGTTCAGAGCTCAAGAGGGCATGCCCAAAAGGGAAGCCTACCATTGCCGTTGCCGGGATCGTAAATTGGTGACAGCCGATATGAAGGTCAATAGGCAAGTTCCTTACCAAACTAAACACTGGAGGGACCCCGAGATTCGGCAAACCCGCTGCAGGTCGTATAACCAGCGACTAGCATCACTGGAAGGAAGCACTTGCACCCCAGTGGTCGTTGTGTTACCCTTTACCACAGCCAAGACATACAAAGGAACGAAATGTCGAGCGCGGGGGGAATGGAGAAAGGAGTTCTACCACCAACACTCCCTCGACTACCACTCATCCACAGAACAAAATGAACTCATACTATTTGCAGCAGCATGGGTGCAGCAGTAGATGATCTCACTAATTCTGGTAAATTAGAGGCAGCAAGACCCATATCGCAGGCTATCTCTTACATGTGCAGTCTAAATAGGGATACAAAGGAAGCAGCGTACAAAGGAAACACAGGTTCACAAAGGGAAGAGACAAGCGTGGAGTTCCCATAGGGGGAAATTGGAGACCGGGGAAGGGGGAAGTAGGAGGCTGGGATTCCCAGACAGACAGTCAACGTATCAAAAAGTTCTCATCAAGGGCGACCCAACCGAAAGCACAGGGAGTGCTACAAAACATTCCTCAATAAACCGACAGGGCAAAGAACCCGAAACGCTACGGGTGCAGCTACGTTCATAACTGCATCAAAGGGTCGTAGAGCTCAAACAGACGCAACGTTGTAATATAAACTATGCCGAAAGGGATAAGGACTATTCGATGACAAGGCAAGGAGGGGGTAAGAAATGCCTTTCCTCTGTTACCTCAGGCCTCTTTGACGTCGTCGGCTGGAGACACACCCCTGGAGCCTAGGCGGGCCTGGGTCCCACGGCTGGAGTATGCTGCTGCTGAGGGAGCAAGGGAGGAGGACGTGCCACCTGACCAGCGGCCCCTGGGACCTCTAGTGCCCATTCTCCCCCGCGTGGTACCACGGTCTCCCGGTCCAACGTGGCCCTCCTACGGGTAAGCAAAGCCCGGTGTACCCAAGGGACGGTGGAGCAGCTGAGAGGGAAGAGCTGTGAGGAAACCGGCTCTCCAGGGCTCCTGCTAGGCAGGTTCCCGCCTCCAGCCCACTTCATTAGAGTCGCCCCAGCTGCGAAGCACGGCACCCTCCGAGTAGCCCACTTGCAAGTCTTGCGATAGGCCTGGGGTGGGGCAGTGCAGGTTAAGCGGCAGGAGGCGAGGATACACAAGCCCTGGGGTGTGTGTTTAGCCACGTTCGACTCCCCATGTCCCGTCCAACACCGGGACCCCCGCTAAGGCTTTCTTTCCCCAAGTTACCCGAGAGGACACGGAGCAGTGCTGCCGCCTTGTGGCACACTGCCGTAACAACCTTAGAAACCCTGCCGAAGGGCACCTATCATTCACAAGGCCTGCGGCCTGCGGCTTCGCAAACACAGCCCTGCCCTCAAGAAATATCCTGGGCTAGGTACTCTGAAGTGAATTCAAATCAGGCCCGACTCTCAGACAGAAACCTTTCGAGACCTCAGTGGTACTCACCCGCGTTTTAGAAAACAGCACATTCACATGAAAAGATGCTCAGGATCTGTCATGATTAGAGAGTGCAAAGGAAGTTCAACGAGGGTTTCCCTGGCTGCAGTCCTCACAAACGCTAAAAGCGTTCAGAGCTCAAGAGGGCATGCCCAAAAGGGAAGCCTACCATTGCCGTTGCCGGGATCGTAAATTGGTGACAGCCGATATGAAGGTCAATAGGCAAGTTCCTTACCAAACTAAACACTGGAGGGACCCCGAGATTCGGCAAACCCGCTGCAGGTCGTATAACCAGCGACTAGCATCACTGGAAGGAAGCACTTGCACCCCAGTGGTCGTTGTGTTACCCTTTACCACAGCCAAGACATACAAAGGAACGAAATGTCGAGCGCGGGGTGAATGGAGAAAGGAGTTCTACCACCAACACTCCCTCGACTACCACTCATCCACAGAACAAAATGAACTCATACTATTTGCAGCAGCATGGGTGGAGCAGTAGATGATCTCACTAATTCTGGTAAATTAGAGGCAGCAAGACCCATATCGCAGGCTATCTCTTACATGTGCAGTCTAAATAGGGATACAAAGGAAGCAGCATACAAAGGAAACACAGGTTCACAAAGGGAAGAGACAAGCGTGGAGTTCCCATAGGGGGAAATTGGAGACCGGGGAAGGGGGAAGTAGGAGGCTGGGATTCCCAGACAGACAGTCAACGTATCAAAAAGTTCTCATCAAGGGCGACCCAACCGAAAGCACAGGGAGTGCTACAAAACATTCCTCAATAAACCGACAGGGCAAAGAACCCGAAACGCTACGGGTGCGGCTACGTTTATAATTGCATCAAAGGGTCATAGAGCTCAAACAGACGCAACGTTGTAATATAAACTATGCCGAAAGGGATAAGGACTATTCGATGACAAGGCAAGGAGGGGGTAAGAAATGCCTTTCCTCTGTTACCTCAGGCCTCTTTGACGTCGTCGGCTGGAGACACACCCCTGGAGCCTAGGCGGGCCTGGGTCCCACGGCTGGAGTATGCTGCTGCTGAGGGAGCAAGGGAGGAGGACGTGCCACCTGACCAGCGGCCCCTGGGACCTCTAGTGCCCATTCTCCCCCGCGTGGTACCACGGTCTCCCGGTCCAACGTGGCCCTCCTACGGGTAAGCAAAGCCCGGTGTACCCAAGGGACGGTGGAGCAGCTGAGAGGGAAGAGCTGTGAGGAAACCGGCTCTCCAGGGCTCCTGCTAGGCAGGTTCCCGCCTCCAGCCCACTTCATTAGAGTCGCCCCAGCTGCGAAGCACGGCACCCTCCGAGTAGCCCACTTGCAAGTCTTGCGATAGGCCTGGGGTGGGGCAGTGCAGGTTAAGCGGCAGGAGGCGAGGATACACAAGCCCTGGGGTGTGTGTTTAGCCACGTTCGACTCCCCATGTCCCGTCCAACACCGGGACCCCCGCTAAGGCTTTCTTTCCCCAAGTTACCCGAGAGGACACGGAGCAGTGCTGCCGCCTTGTGGCACACTGCCGTAACAACCTTAGAAACCCTGCCGAAGGGCACCTATCATTCACAAGGCCTGCGGCCTGCGGCTTCGCAAACACAGCCCTGCCCTCAAGAAATATCCTGGGCTAGGTACTCTGAAGTGAATTCAAATCAGGCCCGACTCTCAGACAGAAACCTTTCGAGACCTCAGTGGTACTCACCCGCGTTTTAGAAAACAGCACATTCAAATGAAAAGATGCTCAGGATCTGTCATGATTAGAGAGTGCAAAGGAAGTTCAACGAGGGTTTCCCTGGCTGCAGTCCTCACAAACGCTAAAAGCGTTCAGAGCTCAAGAGGGCATGCCCAAAAGGGAAGCCTACCATTGCCGTTGCCGGGATCGTAAATTGGTGACAGCCGATATGAAGGTCAATAGGCAAGTTCCTTACCAAACTAAACACTGGAGGGACCCCGAGATTCGGCAAACCCGCTGCAGGTCGTATAACCAGCGACTAGCATCACTGGAAGGAAGCACTTGCACCCCAGTGGTCGTTGTGTTACCCTTTACCACAGCCAAGACATACAAAGGAACGAAATGTCGAGCGCGGGGTGAATGGAGAAAGGAGTTCTACCTACACTCCCTCGACTACCACTCATCCACAGAACAAAATGAACTCATACTATTTGCAGCAGCATGGGTGCAGCAGTAGATGATCTCACTAATTCTGGTAAATTAGAGGCAGCAAGACCCATATCGCAGGCTATCTCTTACATGTGCAGTCTAAATAGGGATACAAAGGAAGCAGCATACAAAGGAAACACAGGTTCACAAAGGGAAGAGACAAGCGTGGAGTTCCCATAGGGGGAAATTGGAGACCGGGAAAGGGGGAAGTAGGAGGCTGGGATTCCCAGACAGACAGTCAACGTATCAAAAAGTTCTCATCAAGGGCGACCCAACCGAAAGCACAGGGAGTGCTACAAAACATTCCTCAATAAACCGACAGGGCAAAGAACCCGAAACGCTACGGGTGCAGCTACGTTTATAATTGCATCAAAGGGTCGTAGAGCTCAAACAGACGCAACGTTGTAATATAAACTATGCCGAAAGGGATAAGGACTATTCGATGACAAGGCGAGGAGGGGGTAAGAAATGCCTTTCCTCTGTTACCTCAGGCCTCTTTGACGTCGTCGGCTGGAGACACACCCCTGGAGCCTAGGCGGGCCTGGGTCCCACGGCTGGAGTATGCTGCTGCTGAGGGAGCAAGGGAGGAGGACGTGCCACCTGACCAGCGGCCCCTGGGACCTCTAGTGCCCATTCTCCCCCGCGTGGTACCACGGTCTCCCGGTCCAACGTGGCCCTCCTACGGGTAAGCAAAGCCCGGTGTACCCAAGGGACGGTGGAGCAGCTGAGAGGGAAGAGCTGTGAGGAAACCGGCTCTCCAGGGCTCCTGCTAGGCAGGTTCCCGCCTCCAGCCCACTTCATTAGAGTCGCCCCAGCTGCGAAGCACGGCACCCTCCGAGTAGCCCACTTGCAAGTCTTGCGATAGGCCTGGGGTGGGGCAGTGCAGGTTAAGCGGCAGGAGGCGAGGATACACAAGCCCTGGGGTGTGTGTTTAGCCACGTTCGACTCCCCATGTCCCGTCCAACACCGGGACCCCCGCTAAGGCTTTCTTTCCCCAAGTTACCCGAGAGGACACGGAGCAGTGCTGCCGCCTTGTGGCACACTGCCGTAACAACCTTAGAAACCCTGCCGAAGGGCACCTATCATTCACAAGGCCTGCGGCCTGCGGCTTCGCAAACACAGCCCTGCCCTCAAGAAATATCCTGGGCTAGGTACTCTGAAGTGAATTCAAATCAGGCCCGACTCTCAGACAGAAACCTTTCGAGACCTCAGTGGTACTCACCCGCGTTTTAGAAAACAGCACATTCACATGAAAAGATGCTCAGTATCTGTCATGATTAGAGAGTGCAAAGGAAGTTCAACGAGGGTTTCCCTGGCTGCAGTCCTCACAAACGCTAAAAGCGTTCAGAGCTCAAGAGGGCATGCCCAAAAGGGAAGCCTACCATTGCCGTTGCCGGGATCGTAAATTGGTGACAGCCGATATGAAGGTCAATAGGCAAGTTCCTTACCAAACTAAACACTGGAGGGACCCCGAGATTCGGCAAACCCGCTGCAGGTCGTATAACCAGCGACTAGCATCACTGGAAGGAAGCACTTGCACCCCAGTGGTCGTTGTGTTACCCTTTACCACAGCCAAGACATACAAAGGAACGAAATGTCGAGCGCGGGGTGAATGGAGAAAGGAGTTCTACCACCAACACTCCCTCGACTACCACTCATCCACAGAACAAAATGAACTCATACTATTTGAGGCAGCATGGGTGCAGCAGTAGATGATCTCACTAATTCTGGTAAATTAGAGGCAGCAAGACCCATATCGCAGGCTATCTCTTACATGTGCAGTCTAAATAGGGATACAAAGGAAGCAGCGTACAAAGGAAACACAGGTTCACAAAGGGAAGAGACAAGCGTGGAGTTCCCATAGGGGGAAATTGGAGACCGGGGAAGGGGGAAGTAGGAGGCTGGGATTCCCAGACAGACAGTCAACGTATCAAAAAGTTCTCATCAAGGGCGACCCAACCGAAAGCACAGGGAGTGCTACAAAACATTCCTCAATAAACCGACAGGGCAAAGAACCCGAAACGCTACGGGTGCAGCTACGTTCATAACTGCATCAAAGGGTCGTAGAGCTCAAACAGACGCAACGTTGTATATAAACTATGCCGAAAGGGATAAGGACTATTCGATGACAAGGCAAGGAAGGGGGTAAGAAATGCCTTTCCTCTGTTACCTCAGGCCTCTTTGACGTCGTCGGCTGGAGACACACCCCTGGAGCCTAGGCGGGCCTGGGTCCCACGGCTGGAGTATGCTGCTGCTGAGGGAGCAAGGGAGGAGGACGTGCCACCTGACCAGCGGCCCCTCGGACCTCTAGTGCCCATTCTCCCCCGCGTGGTACCACGGTCTCCCGGTCCAACGTGGCCCTCCTACGGGTAAGCAAAGCCCGGTGTACCCAAGGGACGGTGGAGCAGCTGAGAGGGAAGAGCTGTGAGGAAACCGGCTCTCCAGGGCTCCTGCTAGGCAGGTTCCCGCCTCCAGCCCACTTCATTAGAGTCGCCCCAGCTGCGAAGCACGGCACCCTCCGAGTAGCCCACTTGCAAGTCTTGCGATAGGCCTGGGGTGGGGCAGTGCAGGTTAAGCGGCAGGAGGCGAGGATACACAAGCCCTGGGGTGTGTGTTTAGCCACGTTCGACTCCCCATGTCCCGTCCAACACCGGGACCCCCGCTAAGGCTTTCTTTCCCCAACTTACCCGAGAGGACACGGAGCAGTGCTGCCGCCTTGTGGCACACTGCCGTAACAACCTTAGAAACCCTGCCGAAGGGCACCTATCATTCACAAGGCCTGCGGCCTGCGGCTTCGCAAACACAGCCCTGCCCTCAAGAAATATCCTGGGCTAGGTACTCTGAAGTGAATTCAAATCAGGCCCGACTCTCAGACAGAAACCTTTCGAGACCTCAGTGGTACTCACCCGCGTTTTAGAAAACAGCACATTCAAATGAAAAGATGCTCAGGATCTGTCATGATTAGAGAGTGCAAAGGAAGTTCAACGAGGGTTTCCCTGGCTGCAGTCCTCACAAACGCTAAAAGCGTTCAGAGCTCAAGAGGGCATGCCCAAAAGGGAAGCCTACCATTGCCGTTGCCGGGATCGTAAATTGGTGACAGCCGATATGAAGGTCAATAGGCAAGTTCCTTACCAAACTAAACACTGGAGGGACCCCGAGATTCGGCAAACCCGCTGCAGGTCGTATAACCAGCGACTAGCATCACTGGAAGGAAGCACTTGCACCCCAGTGGTCGTTGTGTTACCCTTTACCACAGCCAAGACATACAAAGGAACGAAATGTCGAGCGCGGGGTGAATGGAGAAAGGAGTTCTACCTACACTCCCTCGACTACCACTCATCCACAGAACAAAATGAACTCATACTATTTGCAGCAGCATGGGTGCAGCAGTAGATGATCTCACTAATTCTGGTAAATTAGAGGCAGCAAGACCCATATCGCAGGCTATCTCTTACATGTGCAGTCTAAATAGGGATACAAAGGAAGCAGCATACAAAGGAAACACAGGTTCACAAAGGGAAGAGACAAGCGTGGAGTTCCCATAGGGGGAAATTGGAGACCGGGAAAGGGGGAAGTAGGAGGCTGGGATTCCCAGACAGACAGTCAACGTATCAAAAAGTTCTCATCAAGGGCGACCCAACCGAAAGCACAGGGAGTGCTACAAAACATTCCTCAATAAACCGACAGGGCAAAGAACCCGAAACGCTACGGGTGCAGCTACGTTTATAATTGCATCAAAGGGTCGTAGAGCTCAAACAGACGCAACGTTGTAATATAAACTATGCCGAAAGGGATAAGGACTATTCGATGACAAGGCAAGGAGGGGGTAAGAAATGCCTTTCCTCTGTTACCTCAGGCCTCTTTGACGTCGTCGGCTGGAGACACACCCCTGGAGCCTAGGCGGGCCTGGGTCCCACGGCTGGAGTATGCTGCTGCTGAGGGAGCAAGGGAGGAGGACGTGCCACCTGACCAGCGGCCCCTGGGACCTCTAGTGCCCATTCTCCCCCGCGTGGTACCACGGTCTCCCGGTCCAACGTGGCCCTCCTACGGGTAAGCAAAGCCCGGTGTACCCAAGGGACGGTGGAGCAGCTGAGAGGGAAGAGCTGTGAGGAAACCGGCTCTCCAGGGCTCCTGCTAGGCAGGTTCCCGCCTCCAGCCCACTTCATTAGAGTCGCCCCAGCTGCGAAGCACGGCACCCTCCGAGTAGCCCACTTGCAAGTCTTGCGATAGGCCTGGGGTGGGGCAGTGCAGGTTAAGCGGCAGGAGGCGAGGATACACAAGCCCTGGGGTGTGTGTTTAGCCACGTTCGACTCCCCATGTCCCGTCCAACACCGGGACCCCCGCTAAGGCTTTCTTTCCCCAAGTTACCCGAGAGGACACGGAGCAGTGCTGCCGCCTTGTGGCACACTGCCGTAACAACCTTAGAAACCCTGCCGAAGGGCACCTATCATTCACAAGGCCTGCGGCCTGCGGCTTCGCAAACACAGCCCTGCCCTCAAGAAATATCCTGGGCTAGGTACTCTGAAGTGAATTCAAATCAGGCCCGACTCTCAGACAGAAACCTTTCGAGACCTCAGTGGTACTCACCCGCGTTTTAGAAAACAGCACATTCAAATGAAAAGATGCTCAGGATCTGTCATGATTAGAGAGTGCAAAGGAAGTTCAACGAGGGTTTCCCTGGCTGCAGTCCTCACAAACGCTAAAAGCGTTCAGAGCTCAAGAGGGCATGCCCAAAAGGGAAGCCTACCATTGCCGTTGCCGGGATCGTAAATTGGTGACAGCCGATATGAAGGTCAATAGGCAAGTTCCTTACCAAACTAAACACTGGAGGGACCCCGAGATTCGGCAAACCCGCTGCAGGTCGTATAACCAGCGACTAGCATCACTGGAAGGAAGCACTTGCACCCCAGTGGTCGTTGTGTTACCCTTTACCACAGCCAAGACATACAAAGGAACGAAATGTCGAGCGCGGGGTGAATGGAGAAAGGAGTTCTACCTACACTCCCTCGACTACCACTCATCCACAGAACAAAATGAACTCATACTATTTGCAGCAGCATGGGTGCAGCAGTAGATGATCTCACTAATTCTGGTAAATTAGAGGCAGCAAGACCCATATCGCAGGCTATCTCTTACATGTGCAGTCTAAATAGGGATACAAAGGAAGCAGCATACAAAGGAAACACAGGTTCACAAAGGGAAGAGACAAGCGTGGAGTTCCCATAGGGGGAAATTGGAGACCGGGAAAGGGGGAAGTAGGAGGCTGGGATTCCCAGACAGACAGTCAACGTATCAAAAAGTTCTCATCAAGGGCGACCCAACCGAAAGCACAGGGAGTGCTACAAAACATTCCTCAATAAACCGACAGGGCAAAGAACCCGAAACGCTACGGGTGCAGCTACGTTTATAATTGCATCAAAGGGTCGTAGAGCTCAAACAGACGCAACGTTGTAATATAAACTATGCCGAAAGGGATAAGGACTATTCGATGACAAGGCGAGGAGGGGGTAAGAAATGCCTTTCCTCTGTTACCTCAGGCCTCTTTGACGTCGTCGGCTGGAGACACACCCCTGGAGCCTAGGCGGGCCTGGGTCCCACGGCTGGAGTATGCTGCTGCTGAGGGAGCAAGGGAGGAGGACGTGCCACCTGACCAGCGGCCCCTGGGACCTCTAGTGCCCATTCTCCCCCGCGTGGTACCACGGTCTCCCGGTCCAACGTGGCCCTCCTACGGGTAAGCAAAGCCCGGTGTACCCAAGGGACGGTGGAGCAGCTGAGAGGGAAGAGCTGTGAGGAAACCGGCTCTCCAGGGCTCCTGCTAGGCAGGTTCCCGCCTCCAGCCCACTTCATTAGAGTCGCCCCAGCTGCGAAGCACGGCACCCTCCGAGTAGCCCACTTGCAAGTCTTGCGATAGGCCTGGGGTGGGGCAGTGCAGGTTAAGCGGCAGGAGGCGAGGATACACAAGCCCTGGGGTGTGTGTTTAGCCACGTTCGACTCCCCATGTCCCGTCCAACACCGGGACCCCCGCTAAGGCTTTCTTTCCCCAAGTTACCCGAGAGGACACGGAGCAGTGCTGCCGCCTTGTGGCACACTGCCGTAACAACCTTAGAAACCCTGCCGAAGGGCACCTATCATTCACAAGGCCTGCGGCCTGCGGCTTCGCAAACACAGCCCTGCCCTCAAGAAATATCCTGGGCTAGGTACTCTGAAGTGAATTCAAATCAGGCCCGACTCTCAGACAGAAACCTTTCGAGACCTCAGTGGTACTCACCCGCGTTTTAGAAAACAGCACATTCACATGAAAAGATGCTCAGTATCTGTCATGATTAGAGAGTGCAAAGGAAGTTCAACGAGGGTTTCCCTGGCTGCAGTCCTCACAAACGCTAAAAGCGTTCAGAGCTCAAGAGGGCATGCCCAAAAGGGAAGCCTACCATTGCCGTTGCCGGGATCGTAAATTGGTGACAGCCGATATGAAGGTCAATAGGCAAGTTCCTTACCAAACTAAACACTGGAGGGACCCCGAGATTCGGCAAACCCGCTGCAGGTCGTATAACCAGCGACTAGCATCACTGGAAGGAAGCACTTGCACCCCAGTGGTCGTTGTGTTACCCTTTACCACAGCCAAGACATACAAAGGAACGAAATGTCGAGCGCGGGGTGAATGGAGAAAGGAGTTCTACCACCAACACTCCCTCGACTACCACTCATCCACAGAACAAAATGAACTCATACTATTTGAGGCAGCATGGGTGCAGCAGTAGATGATCTCACTAATTCTGGTAAATTAGAGGCAGCAAGACCCATATCGCAGGCTATCTCTTACATGTGCAGTCTAAATAGGGATACAAAGGAAGCAGCGTACAAAGGAAACACAGGTTCACAAAGGGAAGAGACAAGCGTGGAGTTCCCATAGGGGGAAATTGGAGACCGGGGAAGGGGGAAGTAGGAGGCTGGGATTCCCAGACAGACAGTCAACGTATCAAAAAGTTCTCATCAAGGGCGACCCAACCGAAAGCACAGGGAGTGCTACAAAACATTCCTCAATAAACCGACAGGGCAAAGAACCCGAAACGCTACGGGTGCAGCTACGTTCATAACTGCATCAAAGGGTCGTAGAGCTCAAACAGACGCAACGTTGTATATAAACTATGCCGAAAGGGATAAGGACTATTCGATGACAAGGCAAGGAAGGGGGTAAGAAATGCCTTTCCTCTGTTACCTCAGGCCTCTTTGACGTCGTCGGCTGGAGACACACCCCTGGAGCCTAGGCGGGCCTGGGTCCCACGGCTGGAGTATGCTGCTGCTGAGGGAGCAAGGGAGGAGGACGTGCCACCTGACCAGCGGCCCCTCGGACCTCTAGTGCCCATTCTCCCCCGCGTGGTACCACGGTCTCCCGGTCCAACGTGGCCCTCCTACGGGTAAGCAAAGCCCGGTGTACCCAAGGGACGGTGGAGCAGCTGAGAGGGAAGAGCTGTGAGGAAACCGGCTCTCCAGGGCTCCTGCTAGGCAGGTTCCCGCCTCCAGCCCACTTCATTAGAGTCGCCCCAGCTGCGAAGCACGGCACCCTCCGAGTAGCCCACTTGCAAGTCTTGCGATAGGCCTGGGGTGGGGCAGTGCAGGTTAAGCGGCAGGAGGCGAGGATACACAAGCCCTGGGGTGTGTGTTTAGCCACGTTCGACTCCCCATGTCCCGTCCAACACCGGGACCCCCGCTAAGGCTTTCTTTCCCCAACTTACCCGAGAGGACACGGAGCAGTGCTGCCGCCTTGTGGCACACTGCCGTAACAACCTTAGAAACCCTGCCGAAGGGCACCTATCATTCACAAGGCCTGCGGCCTGCGGCTTCGCAAACACAGCCCTGCCCTCAAGAAATATCCTGGGCTAGGTACTCTGAAGTGAATTCAAATCAGGCCCGACTCTCAGACAGAAACCTTTCGAGACCTCAGTGGTACTCACCCGCGTTTTAGAAAACAGCACATTCAAATGAAAAGATGCTCAGGATCTGTCATGATTAGAGAGTGCAAAGGAAGTTCAACGAGGGTTTCCCTGGCTGCAGTCCTCACAAACGCTAAAAGCGTTCAGAGCTCAAGAGGGCATGCCCAAAAGGGAAGCCTACCATTGCCGTTGCCGGGATCGTAAATTGGTGACAGCCGATATGAAGGTCAATAGGCAAGTTCCTTACCAAACTAAACACTGGAGGGACCCCGAGATTCGGCAAACCCGCTGCAGGTCGTATAACCAGCGACTAGCATCACTGGAAGGAAGCACTTGCACCCCAGTGGTCGTTGTGTTACCCTTTACCACAGCCAAGACATACAAAGGAACGAAATGTCGAGCGCGGGGTGAATGGAGAAAGGAGTTCTACCTACACTCCCTCGACTACCACTCATCCACAGAACAAAATGAACTCATACTATTTGCAGCAGCATGGGTGCAGCAGTAGATGATCTCACTAATTCTGGTAAATTAGAGGCAGCAAGACCCATATCGCAGGCTATCTCTTACATGTGCAGTCTAAATAGGGATACAAAGGAAGCAGCATACAAAGGAAACACAGGTTCACAAAGGGAAGAGACAAGCGTGGAGTTCCCATAGGGGGAAATTGGAGACCGGGAAAGGGGGAAGTAGGAGGCTGGGATTCCCAGACAGACAGTCAACGTATCAAAAAGTTCTCATCAAGGGCGACCCAACCGAAAGCACAGGGAGTGCTACAAAACATTCCTCAATAAACCGACAGGGCAAAGAACCCGAAACGCTACGGGTGCAGCTACGTTTATAATTGCATCAAAGGGTCGTAGAGCTCAAACAGACGCAACGTTGTAATATAAACTATGCCGAAAGGGATAAGGACTATTCGATGACAAGGCAAGGAGGGGGTAAGAAATGCCTTTCCTCTGTTACCTCAGGCCTCTTTGACGTCGTCGGCTGGAGACACACCCCTGGAGCCTAGGCGGGCCTGGGTCCCACGGCTGGAGTATGCTGCTGCTGAGGGAGCAAGGGAGGAGGACGTGCCACCTGACCAGCGGCCCCTGGGACCTCTAGTGCCCATTCTCCCCCGCGTGGTACCACGGTCTCCCGGTCCAACGTGGCCCTCCTACGGGTAAGCAAAGCCCGGTGTACCCAAGGGACGGTGGAGCAGCTGAGAGGGAAGAGCTGTGAGGAAACCGGCTCTCCAGGGCTCCTGCTAGGCAGGTTCCCGCCTCCAGCCCACTTCATTAGAGTCGCCCCAGCTGCGAAGCACGGCACCCTCCGAGTAGCCCACTTGCAAGTCTTGCGATAGGCCTGGGGTGGGGCAGTGCAGGTTAAGCGGCAGGAGGCGAGGATACACAAGCCCTGGGGTGTGTGTTTAGCCACGTTCGACTCCCCATGTCCCGTCCAACACCGGGACCCCCGCTAAGGCTTTCTTTCCCCAAGTTACCCGAGAGGACACGGAGCAGTGCTGCCGCCTTGTGGCACACTGCCGTAACAACCTTAGAAACCCTGCCGAAGGGCACCTATCATTCACAAGGCCTGCGGCCTGCGGCTTCGCAAACACAGCCCTGCCCTCAAGAAATATCCTGGGCTAGGTACTCTGAAGTGAATTCAAATCAGGCCCGACTCTCAGACAGAAACCTTTCGAGACCTCAGTGGTACTCACCCGCGTTTTAGAAAACAGCACATTCAAATGAAAAGATGCTCAGGATCTGTCATGATTAGAGAGTGCAAAGGAAGTTCAACGAGGGTTTCCCTGGCTGCAGTCCTCACAAACGCTAAAAGCGTTCAGAGCTCAAGAGGGCATGCCCAAAAGGGAAGCCTACCATTGCCGTTGCCGGGATCGTAAATTGGTGACAGCCGATATGAAGGTCAATAGGCAAGTTCCTTACCAAACTAAACACTGGAGGGACCCCGAGATTCGGCAAACCCGCTGCAGGTCGTATAACCAGCGACTAGCATCACTGGAAGGAAGCACTTGCACCCCAGTGGTCGTTGTGTTACCCTTTACCACAGCCAAGACATACAAAGGAACGAAATGTCGAGCGCGGGGTGAATGGAGAAAGGAGTTCTACCTACACTCCCTCGACTACCACTCATCCACAGAACAAAATGAACTCATACTATTTGCAGCAGCATGGGTGCAGCAGTAGATGATCTCACTAATTCTGGTAAATTAGAGGCAGCAAGACCCATATCGCAGGCTATCTCTTACATGTGCAGTCTAAATAGGGATACAAAGGAAGCAGCATACAAAGGAAACACAGGTTCACAAAGGGAAGAGACAAGCGTGGAGTTCCCATAGGGGGAAATTGGAGACCGGGAAAGGGGGAAGTAGGAGGCTGGGATTCCCAGACAGACAGTCAACGTATCAAAAAGTTCTCATCAAGGGCGACCCAACCGAAAGCACAGGGAGTGCTACAAAACATTCCTCAATAAACCGACAGGGCAAAGAACCCGAAACGCTACGGGTGCAGCTACGTTTATAATTGCATCAAAGGGTCGTAGAGCTCAAACAGACGCAACGTTGTAATATAAACTATGCCGAAAGGGATAAGGACTATTCGATGACAAGGCGAGGAGGGGGTAAGAAATGCCTTTCCTCTGTTACCTCAGGCCTCTTTGACGTCGTCGGCTGGAGACACACCCCTGGAGCCTAGGCGGGCCTGGGTCCCACGGCTGGAGTATGCTGCTGCTGAGGGAGCAAGGGAGGAGGACGTGCCACCTGACCAGCGGCCCCTGGGACCTCTAGTGCCCATTCTCCCCCGCGTGGTACCACGGTCTCCCGGTCCAACGTGGCCCTCCTACGGGTAAGCAAAGCCCGGTGTACCCAAGGGACGGTGGAGCAGCTGAGAGGGAAGAGCTGTGAGGAAACCGGCTCTCCAGGGCTCCTGCTAGGCAGGTTCCCGCCTCCAGCCCACTTCATTAGAGTCGCCCCAGCTGCGAAGCACGGCACCCTCCGAGTAGCCCACTTGCAAGTCTTGCGATAGGCCTGGGGTGGGGCAGTGCAGGTTAAGCGGCAGGAGGCGAGGATACACAAGCCCTGGGGTGTGTGTTTAGCCACGTTCGACTCCCCATGTCCCGTCCAACACCGGGACCCCCGCTAAGGCTTTCTTTCCCCAAGTTACCCGAGAGGACACGGAGCAGTGCTGCCGCCTTGTGGCACACTGCCGTAACAACCTTAGAAACCCTGCCGAAGGGCACCTATCATTCACAAGGCCTGCGGCCTGCGGCTTCGCAAACACAGCCCTGCCCTCAAGAAATATCCTGGGCTAGGTACTCTGAAGTGAATTCAAATCAGGCCCGACTCTCAGACAGAAACCTTTCGAGACCTCAGTGGTACTCACCCGCGTTTTAGAAAACAGCACATTCACATGAAAAGATGCTCAGTATCTGTCATGATTAGAGAGTGCAAAGGAAGTTCAACGAGGGTTTCCCTGGCTGCAGTCCTCACAAACGCTAAAAGCGTTCAGAGCTCAAGAGGGCATGCCCAAAAGGGAAGCCTACCATTGCCGTTGCCGGGATCGTAAATTGGTGACAGCCGATATGAAGGTCAATAGGCAAGTTCCTTACCAAACTAAACACTGGAGGGACCCCGAGATTCGGCAAACCCGCTGCAGGTCGTATAACCAGCGACTAGCATCACTGGAAGGAAGCACTTGCACCCCAGTGGTCGTTGTGTTACCCTTTACCACAGCCAAGACATACAAAGGAACGAAATGTCGAGCGCGGGGTGAATGGAGAAAGGAGTTCTACCACCAACACTCCCTCGACTACCACTCATCCACAGAACAAAATGAACTCATACTATTTGAGGCAGCATGGGTGCAGCAGTAGATGATCTCACTAATTCTGGTAAATTAGAGGCAGCAAGACCCATATCGCAGGCTATCTCTTACATGTGCAGTCTAAATAGGGATACAAAGGAAGCAGCGTACAAAGGAAACACAGGTTCACAAAGGGAAGAGACAAGCGTGGAGTTCCCATAGGGGGAAATTGGAGACCGGGGAAGGGGGAAGTAGGAGGCTGGGATTCCCAGACAGACAGTCAACGTATCAAAAAGTTCTCATCAAGGGCGACCCAACCGAAAGCACAGGGAGTGCTACAAAACATTCCTCAATAAACCGACAGGGCAAAGAACCCGAAACGCTACGGGTGCAGCTACGTTCATAACTGCATCAAAGGGTCGTAGAGCTCAAACAGACGCAACGTTGTATATAAACTATGCCGAAAGGGATAAGGACTATTCGATGACAAGGCAAGGAAGGGGGTAAGAAATGCCTTTCCTCTGTTACCTCAGGCCTCTTTGACGTCGTCGGCTGGAGACACACCCCTGGAGCCTAGGCGGGCCTGGGTCCCACGGCTGGAGTATGCTGCTGCTGAGGGAGCAAGGGAGGAGGACGTGCCACCTGACCAGCGGCCCCTCGGACCTCTAGTGCCCATTCTCCCCCGCGTGGTACCACGGTCTCCCGGTCCAACGTGGCCCTCCTACGGGTAAGCAAAGCCCGGTGTACCCAAGGGACGGTGGAGCAGCTGAGAGGGAAGAGCTGTGAGGAAACCGGCTCTCCAGGGCTCCTGCTAGGCAGGTTCCCGCCTCCAGCCCACTTCATTAGAGTCGCCCCAGCTGCGAAGCACGGCACCCTCCGAGTAGCCCACTTGCAAGTCTTGCGATAGGCCTGGGGTGGGGCAGTGCAGGTTAAGCGGCAGGAGGCGAGGATACACAAGCCCTGGGGTGTGTGTTTAGCCACGTTCGACTCCCCATGTCCCGTCCAACACCGGGACCCCCGCTAAGGCTTTCTTTCCCCAACTTACCCGAGAGGACACGGAGCAGTGCTGCCGCCTTGTGGCACACTGCCGTAACAACCTTAGAAACCCTGCCGAAGGGCACCTATCATTCACAAGGCCTGCGGCCTGCGGCTTCGCAAACACAGCCCTGCCCTCAAGAAATATCCTGGGCTAGGTAATCTGAAGTGAATTCAAATCAGGCCCGACTCTCAGACAGAAACCTTTCGAGACCTCAGTGGTACTCACCCGCGTTTTAGAAAACAGCACATTCAAATGAAAAGATGCTCAGGATCTGTCATGATTAGAGAGTGCAAAGGAAGTTCAACGAGGGTTTCCCTGGCTGCAGTCCTCACAAACGCTAAAAGCGTTCAGAGCTCAAGAGGGCATGCCCAAAAGGGAAGCCTACCATTGCCGTTGCCGGGATCGTAAATTGGTGACAGCCGATATGAAGGTCAATAGGCAAGTTCCTTACCAAACTAAACACTGGAGGGACCCCGAGATTCGGCAAACCCGCTGCAGGTCGTATAACCAGCGACTAGCATCACTGGAAGGAAGCACTTGCACCCCAGTGGTCGTTGTGTTACCCTTTACCACAGCCAAGACATACAAAGGAACGAAATGTCGAGCGCGGGGTGAATGGAGAAAGGAGTTCTACCTACACTCCCTCGACTACCACTCATCCACAGAACAAAATGAACTCATACTATTTGCAGCAGCATGGGTGCAGCAGTAGATGATCTCACTAATTCTGGTAAATTAGAGGCAGCAAGACCCATATCGCAGGCTATCTCTTACATGTGCAGTCTAAATAGGGATACAAAGGAAGCAGCATACAAAGGAAACACAGGTTCACAAAGGGAAGAGACAAGCGTGGAGTTCCCATAGGGGGAAATTGGAGACCGGGAAAGGGGGAAGTAGGAGGCTGGGATTCCCAGACAGACAGTCAACGTATCAAAAAGTTCTCATCAAGGGCGACCCAACCGAAAGCACAGGGAGTGCTACAAAACATTCCTCAATAAACCGACAGGGCAAAGAACCCGAAACGCTACGGGTGCAGCTACGTTTATAATTGCATCAAAGGGTCGTAGAGCTCAAACAGACGCAACGTTGTAATATAAACTATGCCGAAAGGGATAAGGACTATTCGATGACAAGGCAAGGAGGGGGTAAGAAATGCCTTTCCTCTGTTACCTCAGGCCTCTTTGACGTCGTCGGCTGGAGACACACCCCTGGAGCCTAGGCGGGCCTGGGTCCCACGGCTGGAGTATGCTGCTGCTGAGGGAGCAAGGGAGGAGGACGTGCCACCTGACCAGCGGCCCCTGGGACCTCTAGTGCCCATTCTCCCCCGCGTGGTACCACGGTCTCCCGGTCCAACGTGGCCCTCCTACGGGTAAGCAAAGCCCGGTGTACCCAAGGGACGGTGGAGCAGCTGAGAGGGAAGAGCTGTGAGGAAACCGGCTCTCCAGGGCTCCTGCTAGGCAGGTTCCCGCCTCCAGCCCACTTCATTAGAGTCGCCCCAGCTGCGAAGCACGGCACCCTCCGAGTAGCCCACTTGCAAGTCTTGCGATAGGCCTGGGGTGGGGCAGTGCAGGTTAAGCGGCAGGAGGCGAGGATACACAAGCCCTGGGGTGTGTGTTTAGCCACGTTCGACTCCCCATGTCCCGTCCAACACCGGGACCCCCGCTAAGGCTTTCTTTCCCCAAGTTACCCGAGAGGACACGGAGCAGTGCTGCCGCCTTGTGGCACACTGCCGTAACAACCTTAGAAACCCTGCCGAAGGGCACCTATCATTCACAAGGCCTGCGGCCTGCGGCTTCGCAAACACAGCCCTGCCCTCAAGAAATATCCTGGGCTAGGTACTCTGAAGTGAATTCAAATCAGGCCCGACTCTCAGACAGAAACCTTTCGAGACCTCAGTGGTACTCACCCGCGTTTTAGAAAACAGCACATTCAAATGAAAAGATGCTCAGGATCTGTCATGATTAGAGAGTGCAAAGGAAGTTCAACGAGGGTTTCCCTGGCTGCAGTCCTCACAAACGCTAAAAGCGTTCAGAGCTCAAGAGGGCATGCCCAAAAGGGAAGCCTACCATTGCCGTTGCCGGGATCGTAAATTGGTGACAGCCGATATGAAGGTCAATAGGCAAGTTCCTTACCAAACTAAACACTGGAGGGACCCCGAGATTCGGCAAACCCGCTGCAGGTCGTATAACCAGCGACTAGCATCACTGGAAGGAAGCACTTGCACCCCAGTGGTCGTTGTGTTACCCTTTACCACAGCCAAGACATACAAAGGAACGAAATGTCGAGCGCGGGGTGAATGGAGAAAGGAGTTCTACCACCAACACTCCCTCGACTACCACTCATCCACAGAACAAAATGAACTCATACTATTTGAGGCAGCATGGGTGCAGCAGTAGATGATCTCACTAATTCTGGTAAATTAGAGGCAGCAAGACCCATATCGCAGGCTATCTCTTACATGTGCAGTCTAAATAGGGATACAAAGGAAGCAGCATACAAAGGAAACACAGGTTCACAAAGGGAAGAGACAAGCGTGGAGTTCCCATAGGGGGAAATTGGAGACCGGGGAAGGGGGAAGTAGGAGGCTGGGATTCCCAGACAGACAGTCAACGTATCAAAAAGTTCTCATCAAGGGCGACCCAACCGAAAGCACAGGGAGTGCTACAAAACATTCCTCAATAAACCGACAGGGCAAAGAACCCGAAACGCTACGGGTGCAGCTACGTTTATAATTGCATCAAAGGGTCGTAGAGCTCAAACAGACGCAACGTTGTAATATAAACTATGCCGAAAGGGATAAGGACTATTCGATGACAAGGCAAGGAGGGGGTAAGAAATGCCTTTCCTCTGTTACCTCAGGCCTCTTTGACGTCGTCGGCTGGAGACACACCCCTGGAGCCTAGGCAGGCCTGGGTCCCACGGCTGGAGTATGCTGCTGCTGAGGGAGCAAGGGAGGAGGACGTGCCACCTGACCAGCGGCCCCTGGGACCTCTAGTGCCCATTCTCCCCCGCGTGGTACCACGGTCTCCCGGTCCAACGTGGCCCTCCTACGGGTAAGCAAAGCCCGGTGTACCCAAGGGACGGTGGAGCAGCTGAGAGGGAAGAGCTGTGAGGAAACCGGCTCTCCAGGGCTCCTGCTAGGCAGGTTCCCGCCTCCAGCCCACTTCATTAGAGTCGCCCCAGCTGCGAAGCACGGCACCCTCCGAGTAGCCCACTTGCAAGTCTTGCGATAGGCCTGGGGTGGGGCAGTGCAGGTTAAGCGGCAGGAGGCGAGGATACACAAGCCCTGGGGTGTGTGTTTAGCCACGTTCGACTCCCCATGTCCCGTCCAACACCGGGACCCCCGCTAAGGCTTTCTTTCCCCAAGTTACCCGAGAGGACACGGAGCAGTGCTGCCGCCTTGTGGCACACTGCCGTAACAACCTTAGAAACCCTGCCGAAGGGCACCTATCATTCACAAGGCCTGCGGCCTGCGGCTTCACAAACACAGCCCTGCCCTCAAGAAATATCCTGGGCTAGGTACTCTGAAGTGAATTCAAATCAGGCCCGACTCTCAGACAGAAACCTTTCGAGACCTCAGTGGTACTCACCCGCGTTTTAGAAAACAGCACATTCAAATGAAAAGATGCTCAGGATCTGTCATGATTAGAGAGTGCAAAGGAAGTTCAACGAGGGTTTCCCTGGCTGCAGTCCTCACAAACGCTAAAAGCATTCAGAGCTCAAGAGGGCATGCCCAAAAGGGAAGCCTACCATTGCCGTTGCCGGGATCGTAAATTGGTGACAGCCGATATGAAGGTCAATAGGCAAGTTCCTTACCAAACTAAACACTGGAGGGACCCCGAGATTCGGCAAACCCGCTGCAGGTCGTATAACCAGCGACTAGCATCATTGGAAGGAAGCACTTGCACCCCAGTGGTCGTTGTGTTACCCTTTACCACAGCCAAGACACACAAAGGAACGAAATGTCGAGCGCGGGGTGAATGGAGAAAGGAGTTCTACCACCAACACTCCCTCGACTACCACTCATCCACAGAACAAAATGAACTCATACTATTTGCAGCAGCATGGGTGCAGCAGTAGATGATCTCACTAATTCTGGTAAATTAGAGGCAGCAAGACCCATATCGCAGGCTATCTCTTACATGTGCAGTCTAAATAGGGATACAAAGGAAGCAGCGTACAAAGGAAACACAGGTTCACAAAGGGAAGAGACAAGCGTGGAGTTCCCATAGGGGGAAATTGGAGACCGGGGAAGGGGGAAGTAGGAGGCTGGGATTCCCAGACAGACAGTCAACGTATCAAAAAGTTCTCATCAAGGGCGACCCAACCGAAAGCACAGGGAGTGCTACAAAACATTCCTCAATAAACCGACAGGGCAAAGAACCCGAAACGCTACGGGTGCAGCTACGTTCATAACTGCATCAAAGGGTCGTAGAGCTCAAACAGACGCAACGTTGTATATAAACTATGCCGAAAGGGATAAGGACTATTCGATGACAGGGCAAGGAAGGGGGTAAGAAATGCCTTTCCTCTGTTACCTCAGGCCTCTTTGACGTCGTCGGCTGGAGACACACCCCTGGAGCCTAGGCGGGCCTGGGTCCCACGGCTGGAGTATGCTGCTGCTGAGGGAGCAAGGGAGGAGGACGTGCCACCTGACCAGCGGCCCCTCGGACCTCTAGTGCCCATTCTCCCCCGCGTGGTACCACGGTCTCCCGGTCCAACGTGGCCCTCCTACGGGTAAGCAAAGCCCGGTGTACCCAAGGGACGGTGGAGCAGCTGAGAGGGAAGAGCTGTGAGGAAACCGGCTCTCCAGGGCTCCTGCTAGGCAGGTTCCCGCCTCCAGCCCACTTCATTAGAGTCGCCCCAGCTGCGAAGCACGGCACCCTCCGAGTAGCCCACTTGCAAGTCTTGCGATAGGCCTGGGGTGGGGCAGTGCAGGTTAAGCGGCAGGAGGCGAGGATACACAAGCCCTGGGGTGTGTGTTTAGCCACGTTCGACTCCCCATGTCCCGTCCAACACCGGGACCCCCGCTAAGGCTTTCTTTCCCCAAGTTACCCGAGAGGACACGGAGCAGTGCTGCCGCCTTGTGGCACACTGCCGTAACAACCTTAGAAACCCTGCCGAAGGGCACCTATCATTCACAAGGCCTGCGGCCTGCGGCTTCGCAAACACAGCCCTGCCCTCAAGAAATATCCTGGGCTAGGTACTCTGAAGTGAATTCAAATCAGGCCCGACTCTCAGACAGAAACCTTTCGAGACCTCAGTGGTACTCACCCGCGTTTTAGAAAACAGCACATTCAAATGAAAAGATGCTCAGGATCTGTCATGATTAGAGAGTGCAAAGGAAGTTCAACGAGGGTTTCCCTGGCTGCAGTCCTCACAAACGCTAAAAGCGTTCAGAGCTCAAGAGGGCATGCCCAAAAGGGAAGCCTACCATTGCCGTTGCCGGGATCGTAAATTGGTGACAGCCGATATGAAGGTCAATAGGCAAGTTCCTTACCAAACTAAACACTGGAGGGACCCCGAGATTCGGCAAACCCGCTGCAGGTCGTATAACCAGCGACTAGCATCACTGGAAGGAAGCACTTGCACCCCAGTGGTCGTTGTGTTACCCTTTACCACAGCCAAGACATACAAAGGAACGAAATGTCGAGCGCGGGGTGAATGGAGAAAGGAGTTCTACCTACACTCCCTCGACTACCACTCATCCACAGAACAAAATGAACTCATACTATTTGCAGCAGCATGGGTGCAGCAGTAGATGATCTCACTAATTCTGGTAAATTAGAGGCAGCAAGACCCATATCGCAGGCTATCTCTTACATGTGCAGTCTAAATAGGGATACAAAGGAAGCAGCATACAAAGGAAACACAGGTTCACAAAGGGAAGAGACAAGCGTGGAGTTCCCATAGGGGGAAATTGGAGACCGGGAAAGGGGGAAGTAGGAGGCTGGGATTCCCAGACAGACAGTCAACGTATCAAAAAGTTCTCATCAAGGGCGACCCAACCGAAAGCACAGGGAGTGCTACAAAACATTCCTCAATAAACCGACAGGGCAAAGAACCCGAAACGCTACGGGTGCAGCTACGTTTATAATTGCATCAAAGGGTCGTAGAGCTCAAACAGACGCAACGTTGTAATATAAACTATGCCGAAAGGGATAAGGACTATTCGATGACAAGGCAAGGAGGGGGTAAGAAATGCCTTTCCTCTGTTACCTCAGGCCTCTTTGACGTCGTCGGCTGGAGACACACCCCTGGAGCCTAGGCGAGCCTGGGTCCCACGGCTGGAGTATGCTGCTGCTGAGGGAGCAAGGGAGGAGGACGTGCCACCTGACCAGCGGCCCCTGGGACCTCTAGTGCCCATTCTCCCCCGCGTGGTACCACGGTCTCCCGGTCCAACGTGGCCCTCCTACGGGTAAGCAAAGCCCGGTGTACCCAAGGGACGGTGGAGCAGCTGAGAGGGAAGAGCTTTGAGGAAACCGGCTCTCCAGGGCTCCTGCTAGGCAGGTTCCCGCCTCCAGCCCACTTCATTAGAGTCGCCCCAGCTGCGAAGCACGGCACCCTCCGAGTAGCCCACTTGCAAGTCTTGCGATAGGCCTGGGGTGGGGCAGTGCAGGTTAAGCGGCAGGAGGCGAGGATACACAAGCCCTGGGGTGTGTGTTTAGCCACGTTCGACTCCCCATGTCCCGTCCAACACCGGGACCCCCGCTAAGGCTTTCTTTCCCCAAGTTACCCGAGAGGACACGGAGCAGTGCTGCCGCCTTGTGGCACACTGCCGTAACAACCTTAGAAACCCTGCCGAAGGGCACCTATCATTCACAAGGCCTGCGGCCTGCGGCTTCGCAAACACAGCCCTGCCCTCAAGAAATATCCTGGGCTAGGTACTCTGAAGTGAATTCAAATCAGGCCCGACTCTCAGACAGAAACCTTTCGAGACCTCAGTGGTACTCACCCGCGTTTTAGAAAACAGCACATTCACATGAAAAGATGCTCAGGATCTGTCATGATTAGAGAGTGCAAAGGAAGTTCAACGAGGGTTTCCCTGGCTGCAGTCCTCACAAACGCTAAAAGCGTTCAGAGCTCAAGAGGGCATGCCCAAAAGGGAAGCCTACCATTGCCGTTGCCGGGATCGTAAATTGGTGACAGCCGATATGAAGGTCAATAGGCAAGTTCCTTACCAAACTAAACACTGGAGGGACCCCGAGATTCGGCAAACCCGCTGCAGGTCGTATAACCAGCGACTAGCATCACTGGAAGGAAGCACTTGCACCCCAGTGGTCGTTGTGTTACCCTTTACCACAGCCAAGACATACAAAGGAACGAAATGTCGAGCGCGGGGTGAATGGAGAAAGGAGTTCTACCACCAACACTCCCTCGACTACCACTCATCCACAGAACAAAATGAACTCATACTATTTGCAGCAGCATGGGTGGAGCAGTAGATGATCTCACTAATTCTGGTAAATTAGAGGCAGCAAGACCCATATCGCAGGCTATCTCTTACATGTGCAGTCTAAATAGGGATACAAAGGAAGCAGCATACAAAGGAAACACAGGTTCACAAAGGGAAGAGACAAGCGTGGAGTTCCCATAGGGGGAAATTGGAGACCGGGGAAGGGGGAAGTAGGAGGCTGGGATTCCCAGACAGACAGTCAACGTATCAAAAAGTTCTCATCAAGGGCGACCCAACCGAAAGCACAGGGAGTGCTACAAAACATTCCTCAATAAACCGACAGGGCAAAGAACCCGAAACGCTACGGGTGCAGCTACGTTTATAATTGCATCAAAGGGTCGTAGAGCTCAAACAGACGCAACGTTGTAATATAAACTATGCCGAAAGGGATAAGGACTATTCGATGACAAGGCAAGGAGGGGGTAAGAAATGCCTTTCCTCTGTTACCTCAGGCCTCTTTGACGTCGTCGGCTGGAGACACACCCCTGGAGCCTAGGCAGGCCTGGGTCCCACGGCTGGAGTATGCTGCTGCTGAGGGAGCAAGGGAGGAGGACGTGCCACCTGACCAGCGGCCCCTGGGACCTCTAGTGCCCATTCTCCCCCGCGTGGTACCACGGTCTCCCGGTCCAACGTGGCCCTCCTACGGGTAAGCAAAGCCCGGTGTACCCAAGGGACGGTGGAGCAGCTGAGAGGGAAGAGCTGTGAGGAAACCGGCTCTCCAGGGCTCCTGCTAGGCAGGTTCCCGCCTCCAGCCCACTTCATTAGAGTCGCCCCAGCTGCGAAGCACGGCACCCTCCGAGTAGCCCACTTGCAAGTCTTGCGATAGGCCTGGGGTGGGGCAGTGCAGGTTAAGCGGCAGGAGGCGAGGATACACAAGCCCTGGGGTGTGTGTTTAGCCACGTTCGACTCCCCATGTCCCGTCCAACACCGGGACCCCCGCTAAGGCTTTCTTTCCCCAAGTTACCCGAGAGGACACGGAGCAGTGCTGCCGCCTTGTGGCACACTGCCGTAACAACCTTAGAAACCCTGCCGAAGGGCACCTATCATTCACAAGGCCTGCGGCCTGCGGCTTCACAAACACAGCCCTGCCCTCAAGAAATATCCTGGGCTAGGTACTCTGAAGTGAATTCAAATCAGGCCCGACTCTCAGACAGAAACCTTTCGAGACCTCAGTGGTACTCACCCGCGTTTTAGAAAACAGCACATTCAAATGAAAAGATGCTCAGGATCTGTCATGATTAGAGAGTGCAAAGGAAGTTCAACGAGGGTTTCCCTGGCTGCAGTCCTCACAAACGCTAAAAGCATTCAGAGCTCAAGAGGGCATGCCCAAAAGGGAAGCCTACCATTGCCGTTGCCGGGATCGTAAATTGGTGACAGCCGATATGAAGGTCAATAGGCAAGTTCCTTACCAAACTAAACACTGGAGGGACCCCGAGATTCGGCAAACCCGCTGCAGGTCGTATAACCAGCGACTAGCATCATTGGAAGGAAGCACTTGCACCCCAGTGGTCGTTGTGTTACCCTTTACCACAGCCAAGACACACAAAGGAACGAAATGTCGAGCGCGGGGTGAATGGAGAAAGGAGTTCTACCACCAACACTCCCTCGACTACCACTCATCCACAGAACAAAATGAACTCATACTATTTGCAGCAGCATGGGTGCAGCAGTAGATGATCTCACTAATTCTGGTAAATTAGAGGCAGCAAGACCCATATCGCAGGCTATCTCTTACATGTGCAGTCTAAATAGGGATACAAAGGAAGCAGCGTACAAAGGAAACACAGGTTCACAAAGGGAAGAGACAAGCGTGGAGTTCCCATAGGGGGAAATTGGAGACCGGGGAAGGGGGAAGTAGGAGGCTGGGATTCCCAGACAGACAGTCAACGTATCAAAAAGTTCTCATCAAGGGCGACCCAACCGAAAGCACAGGGAGTGCTACAAAACATTCCTCAATAAACCGACAGGGCAAAGAACCCGAAACGCTACGGGTGCAGCTACGTTCATAACTGCATCAAAGGGTCGTAGAGCTCAAACAGACGCAACGTTGTATATAAACTATGCCGAAAGGGATAAGGACTATTCGATGACAAGGCAAGGAAGGGGGTAAGAAATGCCTTTCCTCTGTTACCTCAGGCCTCTTTGACGTCGTCGGCTGGAGACACACCCCTGGAGCCTAGGCGGGCCTGGGTCCCACGGCTGGAGTATGCTGCTGCTGAGGGAGCAAGGGAGGAGGACGTGCCACCTGACCAGCGGCCCCTCGGACCTCTAGTGCCCATTCTCCCCCGCGTGGTACCACGGTCTCCCGGTCCAACGTGGCCCTCCTACGGGTAAGCAAAGCCCGGTGTACCCAAGGGACGGTGGAGCAGCTGAGAGGGAAGAGCTGTGAGGAAACCGGCTCTCCAGGGCTCCTGCTAGGCAGGTTCCCGCCTCCAGCCCACTTCATTAGAGTCGCCCCAGCTGCGAAGCACGGCACCCTCCGAGTAGCCCACTTGCAAGTCTTGCGATAGGCCTGGGGTGGGGCAGTGCAGGTTAAGCGGCAGGAGGCGAGGATACACAAGCCCTGGGGTGTGTGTTTAGCCACGTTCGACTCCCCATGTCCCGTCCAACACCGGGACCCCCGCTAAGGCTTTCTTTCCCCAACTTACCCGAGAGGACACGGAGCAGTGCTGCCGCCTTGTGGCACACTGCCGTAACAACCTTAGAAACCCTGCCGAAGGGCACCTATCATTCACAAGGCCTGCGGCCTGCGGCTTCGCAAACACAGCCCTGCCCTCAAGAAATATCCTGGGCTAGGTACTCTGAAGTGAATTCAAATCAGGCCCGACTCTCAGACAGAAACCTTTCGAGACCTCAGTGGTACTCACCCGCGTTTTAGAAAACAGCACATTCAAATGAAAAGATGCTCAGGATCTGTCATGATTAGAGAGTGCAAAGGAAGTTCAACGAGGGTTTCCCTGGCTGCAGTCCTCACAAACGCTAAAAGCGTTCAGAGCTCAAGAGGGCATGCCCAAAAGGGAAGCCTACCATTGCCGTTGCCGGGATCGTAAATTGGTGACAGCCGATATGAAGGTCAATAGGCAAGTTCCTTACCAAACTAAACACTGGAGGGACCCCGAGATTCGGCAAACCCGCTGCAGGTCGTATAACCAGCGACTAGCATCACTGGAAGGAAGCACTTGCACCCCAGTGGTCGTTGTGTTACCCTTTACCACAGCCAAGACATACAAAGGAACGAAATGTCGAGCGCGGGGTGAATGGAGAAAGGAGTTCTACCTACACTCCCTCGACTACCACTCATCCACAGAACAAAATGAACTCATACTATTTGCAGCAGCATGGGTGCAGCAGTAGATGATCTCACTAATTCTGGTAAATTAGAGGCAGCAAGACCCATATCGCAGGCTATCTCTTACATGTGCAGTCTAAATAGGGATACAAAGGAAGCAGCATACAAAGGAAACACAGGTTCACAAAGGGAAGAGACAAGCGTGGAGTTCCCATAGGGGGAAATTGGAGACCGGGAAAGGGGGAAGTAGGAGGCTGGGATTCCCAGACAGACAGTCAACGTATCAAAAAGTTCTCATCAAGGGCGACCCAACCGAAAGCACAGGGAGTGCTACAAAACATTCCTCAATAAACCGACAGGGCAAAGAACCCGAAACGCTACGGGTGCAGCTACGTTTATAATTGCATCAAAGGGTCGTAGAGCTCAAACAGACGCAACGTTGTAATATAAACTATGCCGAAAGGGATAAGGACTATTCGATGACAAGGCAAGGAGGGGGTAAGAAATGCCTTTCCTCTGTTACCTCAGGCCTCTTTGACGTCGTCGGCTGGAGACACACCCCTGGAGCCTAGGCGGGCCTGGGTCCCACGGCTGGAGTATGCTGCTGCTGAGGGAGCAAGGGAGGAGGACGTGCCACCTGACCAGCGGCCCCTGGGACCTCTAGTGCCCATTCTCCCCCGCGTGGTACCACGGTCTCCCGGTCCAACGTGGCCCTCCTACGGGTAAGCAAAGCCCGGTGTACCCAAGGGACGGTGGAGCAGCTGAGAGGGAAGAGCTGTGAGGAAACCGGCTCTCCAGGGCTCCTGCTAGGCAGGTTCCCGCCTCCAGCCCACTTCATTAGAGTCGCCCCAGCTGCGAAGCACGGCACCCTCCGAGTAGCCCACTTGCAAGTCTTGCGATAGGCCTGGGGTGGGGCAGTGCAGGTTAAGCGGCAGGAGGCGAGGATACACAAGCCCTGGGGTGTGTGTTTAGCCACGTTCGACTCCCCATGTCCCGTCCAACACCGGGACCCCCGCTAAGGCTTTCTTTCCCCAAGTTACCCGAGAGGACACGGAGCAGTGCTGCCGCCTTGTGGCACACTGCCGTAACAACCTTAGAAACCCTGCCGAAGGGCACCTATCATTCACAAGGCCTGCGGCCTGCGGCTTCGCAAACACAGCCCTGCCCTCAAGAAATATCCTGGGCTAGGTACTCTGAAGTGAATTCAAATCAGGCCCGACTCTCAGACAGAAACCTTTCGAGACCTCAGTGGTACTCACCCGCGTTTTAGAAAACAGCACATTCAAATGAAAAGATGCTCAGGATCTGTCATGATTAGAGAGTGCAAAGGAAGTTCAACGAGGGTTTCCCTGGCTGCAGTCCTCACAAACGCTAAAAGCGTTCAGAGCTCAAGAGGGCATGCCCAAAAGGGAAGCCTACCATTGCCGTTGCCGGGATCGTAAATTGGTGACAGCCGATATGAAGGTCAATAGGCAAGTTCCTTACCAAACTAAACACTGGAGGGACCCCGAGATTCGGCAAACCCGCTGCAGGTCGTATAACCAGCGACTAGCATCACTGGAAGGAAGCACTTGCACCCCAGTGGTCGTTGTGTTACCCTTTACCACAGCCAAGACATACAAAGGAACGAAATGTCGAGCGCGGGGTGAATGGAGAAAGGAGTTCTACCACCAACACTCCCTCGACTACCACTCATCCACAGAACAAAATGAACTCATACTATTTGAGGCAGCATGGGTGCAGCAGTAGATGATCTCACTAATTCTGGTAAATTAGAGGCAGCAAGACCCATATCGCAGGCTATCTCTTACATGTGCAGTCTAAATAGGGATACAAAGGAAGCAGCATACAAAGGAAACACAGGTTCACAAAGGGAAGAGACAAGCGTGGAGTTCCCATAGGGGGAAATTGGAGACCGGGGAAGGGGGAAGTAGGAGGCTGGGATTCCCAGACAGACAGTCAACGTATCAAAAAGTTCTCATCAAGGGCGACCCAACCGAAAGCACAGGGAGTGCTACAAAACATTCCTCAATAAACCGACAGGGCAAAGAACCCGAAACGCTACGGGTGCAGCTACGTTTATAATTGCATCAAAGGGTCGTAGAGCTCAAACAGACGCAACGTTGTAATATAAACTATGCCGAAAGGGATAAGGACTATTCGATGACAAGGCAAGGAGGGGGTAAGAAATGCCTTTCCTCTGTTACCTCAGGCCTCTTTGACGTCGTCGGCTGGAGACACACCCCTGGAGCCTAGGCAGGCCTGGGTCCCACGGCTGGAGTATGCTGCTGCTGAGGGAGCAAGGGAGGAGGACGTGCCACCTGACCAGCGGCCCCTGGGACCTCTAGTGCCCATTCTCCCCCGCGTGGTACCACGGTCTCCCGGTCCAACGTGGCCCTCCTACGGGTAAGCAAAGCCCGGTGTACCCAAGGGACGGTGGAGCAGCTGAGAGGGAAGAGCTGTGAGGAAACCGGCTCTCCAGGGCTCCTGCTAGGCAGGTTCCCGCCTCCAGCCCACTTCATTAGAGTCGCCCCAGCTGCGAAGCACGGCACCCTCCGAGTAGCCCACTTGCAAGTCTTGCGATAGGCCTGGGGTGGGGCAGTGCAGGTTAAGCGGCAGGAGGCGAGGATACACAAGCCCTGGGGTGTGTGTTTAGCCACGTTCGACTCCCCATGTCCCGTCCAACACCGGGACCCCCGCTAAGGCTTTCTTTCCCCAAGTTACCCGAGAGGACACGGAGCAGTGCTGCCGCCTTGTGGCACACTGCCGTAACAACCTTAGAAACCCTGCCGAAGGGCACCTATCATTCACAAGGCCTGCGGCCTGCGGCTTCACAAACACAGCCCTGCCCTCAAGAAATATCCTGGGCTAGGTACTCTGAAGTGAATTCAAATCAGGCCCGACTCTCAGACAGAAACCTTTCGAGACCTCAGTGGTACTCACCCGCGTTTTAGAAAACAGCACATTCAAATGAAAAGATGCTCAGGATCTGTCATGATTAGAGAGTGCAAAGGAAGTTCAACGAGGGTTTCCCTGGCTGCAGTCCTCACAAACGCTAAAAGCATTCAGAGCTCAAGAGGGCATGCCCAAAAGGGAAGCCTACCATTGCCGTTGCCGGGATCGTAAATTGGTGACAGCCGATATGAAGGTCAATAGGCAAGTTCCTTACCAAACTAAACACTGGAGGGACCCCGAGATTCGGCAAACCCGCTGCAGGTCGTATAACCAGCGACTAGCATCATTGGAAGGAAGCACTTGCACCCCAGTGGTCGTTGTGTTACCCTTTACCACAGCCAAGACACACAAAGGAACGAAATGTCGAGCGCGGGGTGAATGGAGAAAGGAGTTCTACCACCAACACTCCCTCGACTACCACTCATCCACAGAACAAAATGAACTCATACTATTTGCAGCAGCATGGGTGCAGCAGTAGATGATCTCACTAATTCTGGTAAATTAGAGGCAGCAAGACCCATATCGCAGGCTATCTCTTACATGTGCAGTCTAAATAGGGATACAAAGGAAGCAGCGTACAAAGGAAACACAGGTTCACAAAGGGAAGAGACAAGCGTGGAGTTCCCATAGGGGGAAATTGGAGACCGGGGAAGGGGGAAGTAGGAGGCTGGGATTCCCAGACAGACAGTCAACGTATCAAAAAGTTCTCATCAAGGGCGACCCAACCGAAAGCACAGGGAGTGCTACAAAACATTCCTCAATAAACCGACAGGGCAAAGAACCCGAAACGCTACGGGTGCAGCTACGTTCATAACTGCATCAAAGGGTCGTAGAGCTCAAACAGACGCAACGTTGTATATAAACTATGCCGAAAGGGATAAGGACTATTCGATGACAAGGCAAGGAAGGGGGTAAGAAATGCCTTTCCTCTGTTACCTCAGGCCTCTTTGACGTCGTCGGCTGGAGACACACCCCTGGAGCCTAGGCGGGCCTGGGTCCCACGGCTGGAGTATGCTGCTGCTGAGGGAGCAAGGGAGGAGGACGTGCCACCTGACCAGCGGCCCCTCGGACCTCTAGTGCCCATTCTCCCCCGCGTGGTACCACGGTCTCCCGGTCCAACGTGGCCCTCCTACGGGTAAGCAAAGCCCGGTGTACCCAAGGGACGGTGGAGCAGCTGAGAGGGAAGAGCTGTGAGGAAACCGGCTCTCCAGGGCTCCTGCTAGGCAGGTTCCCGCCTCCAGCCCACTTCATTAGAGTCGCCCCAGCTGCGAAGCACGGCACCCTCCGAGTAGCCCACTTGCAAGTCTTGCGATAGGCCTGGGGTGGGGCAGTGCAGGTTAAGCGGCAGGAGGCGAGGATACACAAGCCCTGGGGTGTGTGTTTAGCCACGTTCGACTCCCCATGTCCCGTCCAACACCGGGACCCCCGCTAAGGCTTTCTTTCCCCAAGTTACCCGAGAGGACACGGAGCAGTGCTGCCGCCTTGTGGCACACTGCCGTAACAACCTTAGAAACCCTGCCGAAGGGCACCTATCATTCACAAGGCCTGCGGCCTGCGGCTTCGCAAACACAGCCCTGCCCTCAAGAAATATCCTGGGCTAGGTACTCTGAAGTGAATTCAAATCAGGCCCGACTCTCAGACAGAAACCTTTCGAGACCTCAGTGGTACTCACCCGCGTTTTAGAAAACAGCACATTCACATGAAAAGATGCTCAGGATCTGTCATGATTAGAGAGTGCAAAGGAAGTTCAACGAGGGTTTCCCTGGCTGCAGTCCTCACAAACGCTAAAAGCGTTCAGAGCTCAAGAGGGCATGCCCAAAAGGGAAGCCTACCATTGCCGTTGCCGGGATCGTAAATTGGTGACAGCCGATATGAAGGTCAATAGGCAAGTTCCTTACCAAACTAAACACTGGAGGGACCCCGAGATTCGGCAAACCCGCTGCAGGTCGTATAACCAGCGACTAGCATCACTGGAAGGAAGCACTTGCACCCCAGTGGTCGTTGTGTTACCCTTTACCACAGCCAAGACATACAAAGGAACGAAATGTCGAGCGCGGGGTGAATGGAGAAAGGAGTTCTACCTACACTCCCTCGACTACCACTCATCCACAGAACAAAATGAACTCATACTATTTGCAGCAGCATGGGTGCAGCAGTAGATGATCTCACTAATTCTGGTAAATTAGAGGCAGCAAGACCCATATCGCAGGCTATCTCTTACATGTGCAGTCTAAATAGGGATACAAAGGAAGCAGCATACAAAGGAAACACAGGTTCACAAAGGGAAGAGACAAGCGTGGAGTTCCCATAGGGGGAAATTGGAGACCGGGAAAGGGGGAAGTAGGAGGCTGGGATTCCCAGACAGACAGTCAACGTATCAAAAAGTTCTCATCAAGGGCGACCCAACCGAAAGCACAGGGAGTGCTACAAAACATTCCTCAATAAACCGACAGGGCAAAGAACCCGAAACGCTACGGGTGCAGCTACGTTTATAATTGCATCAAAGGGTCGTAGAGCTCAAACAGACGCAACGTTGTAATATAAACTATGCCGAAAGGGATAAGGACTATTCGATGACAAGGCAAGGAGGGGGTAAGAAATGCCTTTCCTCTGTTACCTCAGGCCTCTTTGACGTCGTCGGCTGGAGACACACCCCTGGAGCCTAGGCGAGCCTGGGTCCCACGGCTGGAGTATGCTGCTGCTGAGGGAGCAAGGGAGGAGGACGTGCCACCTGACCAGCGGCCCCTGGGACCTCTAGTGCCCATTCTCCCCCGCGTGGTACCACGGTCTCCCGGTCCAACGTGGCCCTCCTACGGGTAAGCAAAGCCCGGTGTACCCAAGGGACGGTGGAGCAGCTGAGAGGGAAGAGCTGTGAGGAAACCGGCTCTCCAGGGCTCCTGCTAGGCAGGTTCCCGCCTCCAGCCCACTTCATTAGAGTCGCCCCAGCTGCGAAGCACGGCACCCTCCGAGTAGCCCACTTGCAAGTCTTGCGATAGGCCTGGGGTGGGGCAGTGCAGGTTAAGCGGCAGGAGGCGAGGATACACAAGCCCTGGGGTGTGTGTTTAGCCACGTTCGACTCCCCATGTCCCGTCCAACACCGGGACCCCCGCTAAGGCTTTCTTTCCCCAAGTTACCCGAGAGGACACGGAGCAGTGCTGCCGCCTTGTGGCACACTGCCGTAACAACCTTAGAAACCCTGCCGAAGGGCACCTATCATTCACAAGGCCTGCGGCCTGCGGCTTCGCAAACACAGCCCTGCCCTCAAGAAATATCCTGGGCTAGGTACTCTGAAGTGAATTCAAATCAGGCCCGACTCTCAGACAGAAACCTTTCGAGACCTCAGTGGTACTCACCCGCGTTTTAGAAAACAGCACATTCACATGAAAAGATGCTCAGGATCTGTCATGATTAGAGAGTGCAAAGGAAGTTCAACGAGGGTTTCCCTGGCTGCAGTCCTCACAAACGCTAAAAGCGTTCAGAGCTCAAGAGGGCATGCCCAAAAGGGAAGCCTACCATTGCCGTTGCCGGGATCGTAAATTGGTGACAGCCGATATGAAGGTCAATAGGCAAGTTCCTTACCAAACTAAACACTGGAGGGACCCCGAGATTCGGCAAACCCGCTGCAGGTCGTATAACCAGCGACTAGCATCACTGGAAGGAAGCACTTGCACCCCAGTGGTCGTTGTGTTACCCTTTACCACAGCCAAGACATACAAAGGAACGAAATGTCGAGCGCGGGGTGAATGGAGAAAGGAGTTCTACCACCAACACTCCCTCGACTACCACTCATCCACAGAACAAAATGAACTCATACTATTTGAGGCAGCATGGGTGCAGCAGTAGATGATCTCACTAATTCTGGTAAATTAGAGGCAGCAAGACCCATATCGCAGGCTATCTCTTACATGTGCAGTCTAAATAGGGATACAAAGGAAGCAGCATACAAAGGAAACACAGGTTCACAAAGGGAAGAGACAAGCGTGGAGTTCCCATAGGGGGAAATTGGAGACCGGGGAAGGGGGAAGTAGGAGGCTGGGATTCCCAGACAAACAGTCAACGTATCAAAAAGTTCTCATCAAGGGCGACCCAACCGAAAGCACAGGGAGTGCTACAAAACATTCCTCAATAAACCGACAGGGCAAAGAACCCGAAACCCTACGGGTGCAGCTACGTTCATAATTGCATCAAAGGGTCGTAGAGCTCAAACAGACGCAACGTTGTAATATAAACTATGCCGAAAGGGATAAGGACTATTCGATGACAAGGCAAGGAGGGGGTAAGAAATGCCTTTCCTCTGTTACCTCAGGCCTCTTTGACGTCGTCGGCTGGAGACACACCCCTGGAGCCTAGGCGAGCCTGGGTCCCACGGCTGGAGTATGCTGCTGCTGAGGGAGCAAGGGAGGAGGACGTGCCACCTGACCAGCGGCCCCTGGGACCTCTAGTGCCCATTCTCCCCCGCGTGGTACCACGGTCTCCCGGTCCAACGTGGCCCTCCTACGGGTAAGCAAAGCCCGGTGTACCCAAGGGACGGTGGAGCAGCTGAGAGGGAAGAGCTTTGAGGAAACCGGCTCTCCAGGGCTCCTGCTAGGCAGGTTCCCGCCTCCAGCCCACTTCATTAGAGTCGCCCCAGCTGCGAAGCACGGCACCCTCCGAGTAGCCCACTTGCAAGTCTTGCGATAGGCCTGGGGTGGGGCAGTGCAGGTTAAGCGGCAGGAGGCGAGGATACACAAGCCCTGGGGTGTGTGTTTAGCCACGTTCGACTCCCCATGTCCCGTCCAACACCGGGACCCCCGCTAAGGCTTTCTTTCCCCAAGTTACCCGAGAGGACACGGAGCAGTGCTGCCGCCTTGTGGCACACTGCCGTAACAACCTTAGAAACCCTGCCGAAGGGCACCTATCATTCACAAGGCCTGCGGCCTGCGGCTTCGCAAACACAGCCCTGCCCTCAAGAAATATCCTGGGCTAGGTACTCTGAAGTGAATTCAAATCAGGCCCGACTCTCAGACAGAAACCTTTCGAGACCTCAGTGGTACTCACCCGCGTTTTAGAAAACAGCACATTCACATGAAAAGATGCTCAGGATCTGTCATGATTAGAGAGTGCAAAGGAAGTTCAACGAGGGTTTCCCTGGCTGCAGTCCTCACAAACGCTAAAAGCGTTCAGAGCTCAAGAGGGCATGCCCAAAAGGGAAGCCTACCATTGCCGTTGCCGGGATCGTAAATTGGTGACAGCCGATATGAAGGTCAATAGGCAAGTTCCTTACCAAACTAAACACTGGAGGGACCCCGAGATTCGGCAAACCCGCTGCAGGTCGTATAACCAGCGACTAGCATCACTGGAAGGAAGCACTTGCACCCCAGTGGTCGTTGTGTTACCCTTTACCACAGCCAAGACATACAAAGGAACGAAATGTCGAGCGCGGGGTGAATGGAGAAAGGAGTTCTACCACCAACACTCCCTCGACTACCACTCATCCACAGAACAAAATGAACTCATACTATTTGCAGCAGCATGGGTGGAGCAGTAGATGATCTCACTAATTCTGGTAAATTAGAGGCAGCAAGACCCATATCGCAGGCTATCTCTTACATGTGCAGTCTAAATAGGGATACAAAGGAAGCAGCATACAAAGGAAACACAGGTTCACAAAGGGAAGAGACAAGCGTGGAGTTCCCATAGGGGGAAATTGGAGACCGGGGAAGGGGGAAGTAGGAGGCTGGGATTCCCAGACAGACAGTCAACGTATCAAAAAGTTCTCATCAAGGGCGACCCAACCGAAAGCACAGGGAGTGCTACAAAACATTCCTCAATAAACCGACAGGGCAAAGAACCCGAAACGCTACGGGTGCAGCTACGTTTATAATTGCATCAAAGGGTCGTAGAGCTCAAACAGACGCAACGTTGTAATATAAACTATGCCGAAAGGGATAAGGACTATTCGATGACAAGGCAAGGAGGGGGTAAGAAATGCCTTTCCTCTGTTACCTCAGGCCTCTTTGACGTCGTCGGCTGGAGACACACCCCTGGAGCCTAGGCGGGCCTGGGTCCCACGGCTGGAGTATGCTGCTGCTGAGGGAGCAAGGGAGGAGGACGTGCCACCTGACCAGCGGCCCCTGGGACCTCTAGTGCCCATTCTCCCCCGCGTGGTACCACGGTCTCCCGGTCCAACGTGGCCCTCCTACGGGTAAGCAAAGCCCGGTGTACCCAAGGGACGGTGGAGCAGCTGAGAGGGAAGAGCTGTGAGGAAACCGGCTCTCCAGGGCTCCTGCTAGGCAGGTTCCCGCCTCCAGCCCACTTCATTAGAGTCGCCCCAGCTGCGAAGCACGGCACCCTCCGAGTAGCCCACTTGCAAGTCTTGCGATAGGCCTGGGGTGGGGCAGTGCAGGTTAAGCGGCAGGAGGCGAGGATACACAAGCCCTGGGGTGTGTGTTTAGCCACGTTCGACTCCCCATGTCCCGTCCAACACCGGGACCCCCGCTAAGGCTTTCTTTCCCCAAGTTACCCGAGAGGACACGGAGCAGTGCTGCCGCCTTGTGGCACACTGCCGTAACAACCTTAGAAACCCTGCCGAAGGGCACCTATCATTCACAAGGCCTGCGGCCTGCGGCTTCGCAAACACAGCCCTGCCCTCAAGAAATATCCTGGGCTAGGTACTCTGAAGTGAATTCAAATCAGGCCCGACTCTCAGACAGAAACCTTTCGAGACCTCAGTGGTACTCACCCGCGTTTTAGAAAACAGCACATTCAAATGAAAAGATGCTCAGGATCTGTCATGATTAGAGAGTGCAAAGGAAGTTCAACGAGGGTTTCCCTGGCTGCAGTCCTCACAAACGCTAAAAGCGTTCAGAGCTCAAGAGGGCATGCCCAAAAGGGAAGCCTACCATTGCCGTTGCCGGGATCGTAAATTGGTGACAGCCGATATGAAGGTCAATAGGCAAGTTCCTTACCGAACTAAACACTGGAGGGACCCCGAGATTCGGCAAACCCGCTGCAGGTCGTATAACCAGCGACTAGCATCACTGGAAGGAAGCACTTGCACCCCAGTGGTCGTTGTGTTACCCTTTACCACAGCCAAGACATACAAAGGAACGAAATGTCGAGCGCGGGGTGAATGGAGAAAGGAGTTCTACCACCAACACTCCCTCGACTACCACTCATCCACAGAACAAAATGAACTCATACTATTTGAGGCAGCATGGGTGCAGCAGTAGATGATCTCACTAATTCTGGTAAATTAGAGGCAGCAAGACCCATATCGCAGGCTATCTCTTACATGTGCAGTCTAAATAGGGATACAAAGGAAGCAGCATACAAAGGAAACACAGGTTCACAAAGGGAAGAGACAAGCGTGGAGTTCCCATAGGGGGAAATTGGAGACCGGGGAAGGGGGAAGTAGGAGGCTGGGATTCCCAGACAGACAGTCAACGTATCAAAAAGTTCTCATCAAGGGCGACCCAACCGAAAGCACAGGGAGTGCTACAAAACATTCCTCAATAAACCGACAGGGCAAAGAACCCGAAACGCTACGGGTGCAGCTACGTTTATAATTGCATCAAAGGGTCGTAGAGCTCAAACAGACGCAACGTTGTAATATAAACTATGCCGAAAGGGATAAGGACTATTCGATGACAAGGCAAGGAGGGGGTAAGAAATGCCTTTCCTCTGTTACCTCAGGCCTCTTTGACGTCGTCGGCTGGAGACACACCCCTGGAGCCTAGGCGGGCCTGGGTCCCACGGCTGGAGTATGCTGCTGCTGAGGGAGCAAGGGAGGAGGACGTGCCACCTGACCAGCGGCCCCTGGGACCTCTAGTGCCCATTCTCCCCCGCGTGGTACCACGGTCTCCCGGTCCAACGTGGCCCTCCTACGGGTAAGCAAAGCCCGGTGTACCCAAGGGACGGTGGAGCAGCTGAGAGGGAAGAGCTGTGAGGAAACCGGCTCTCCAGGGCTCCTGCTAGGCAGGTTCCCGCCTCCAGCCCACTTCATTAGAGTCGCCCCAGCTGCGAAGCACGGCACCCTCCGAGTAGCCCACTTGCAAGTCTTGCGATAGGCCTGGGGTGGGGCAGTGCAGGTTAAGCGGCAGGAGGCGAGGATACACAAGCCCTGGGGTGTGTGTTTAGCCACGTTCGACTCCCCATGTCCCGTCCAACACCGGGACCCCCGCTAAGGCTTTCTTTCCCCAAGTTACCCGAGAGGACACGGAGCAGTGCTGCCGCCTTGTGGCACACTGCCGTAACAACCTTAGAAACCCTGCCGAAGGGCACCTATCATTCACAAGGCCTGCGGCCTGCGGCTTCACAAACACAGCCCTGCCCTCAAGAAATATCCTGGGCTAGGTACTCTGAAGTGAATTCAAATCAGGCCCGACTCTCAGACAGAAACCTTTCGAGACCTCAGTGGTACTCACCCGCGTTTTAGAAAACAGCACATTCAAATGAAAAGATGCTCAGGATCTGTCATGATTAGAGAGTGCAAAGGAAGTTCAACGAGGGTTTCCCTGGCTGCAGTCCTCACAAACGCTAAAAGCATTCAGAGCTCAAGAGGGCATGCCCAAAAGGGAAGCCTACCATTGCCGTTGCCGGGATCGTAAATTGGTGACAGCCGATATGAAGGTCAATAGGCAAGTTCCTTACCAAACTAAACACTGGAGGGACCCCGAGATTCGGCAAACCCGCTGCAGGTCGTATAACCAGCGACTAGCATCATTGGAAGGAAGCACTTGCACCCCAGTGGTCGTTGTGTTACCCTTTACCACAGCCAAGACACACAAAGGAACGAAATGTCGAGCGCGGGGTGAATGGAGAAAGGAGTTCTACCACCAACACTCCCTCGACTACCACTCATCCACAGAACAAAATGAACTCATACTATTTGCAGCAGCATGGGTGCAGCAGTAGATGATCTCACTAATTCTGGTAAATTAGAGGCAGCAAGACCCATATCGCAGGCTATCTCTTACATGTGCAGTCTAAATAGGGATACAAAGGAAGCAGCGTACAAAGGAAACACAGGTTCACAAAGGGAAGAGACAAGCGTGGAGTTCCCATAGGGGGAAATTGGAGACCGGGGAAGGGGGAAGTAGGAGGCTGGGATTCCCAGACAGACAGTCAACGTATCAAAAAGTTCTCATCAAGGTCGACCCAACCGAAAGCACAGGGAGTGCTACAAAACATTCCTCAATAAACCGACAGGGCAAAGAACCCGAAACGCTACGGGTGCAGCTACGTTCATAACTGCATCAAAGGGTCGTAGAGCTCAAACAGACGCAACGTTGTATATAAACTATGCCGAAAGGGATAAGGACTATTCGATGACAAGGCAAGGAAGGGGGTAAGAAATGCCTTTCCTCTGTTACCTCAGGCCTCTTTGACGTCGTCGGCTGGAGACACACCCCTGGAGCCTAGGCGGGCCTGGGTCCCACGGCTGGAGTATGCTGCTGCTGAGGGAGCAAGGGAGGAGGACGTGCCACCTGACCAGCGGCCCCTCGGACCTCTAGTGCCCATTCTCCCCCGCGTGGTACCACGGTCTCCCGGTCCAACGTGGCCCTCCTACGGGTAAGCAAAGCCCGGTGTACCCAAGGGACGGTGGAGCAGCTGAGAGGGAAGAGCTGTGAGGAAACCGGCTCTCCAGGGCTCCTGCTAGGCAGGTTCCCGCCTCCAGCCCACTTCATTAGAGTCGCCCCAGCTGCGAAGCACGGCACCCTCCGAGTAGCCCACTTGCAAGTCTTGCGATAGGCCTGGGGTGGGGCAGTGCAGGTTAAGCGGCAGGAGGCGAGGATACACAAGCCCTGGGGTGTGTGTTTAGCCACGTTCGACTCCCCATGTCCCGTCCAACACCGGGACCCCCGCTAAGGCTTTCTTTCCCCAAGTTACCCGAGAGGACACGGAGCAGTGCTGCCGCCTTGTGGCACACTGCCGTAACAACCTTAGAAACCCTGCCGAAGGGCACCTATCATTCACAAGGCCTGCGGCCTGCGGCTTCGCAAACACAGCCCTGCCCTCAAGAAATATCCTGGGCTAGGTAATCTGAAGTGAATTCAAATCAGGCCCGACTCTCAGACAGAAACCTTTCGAGACCTCAGTGGTACTCACCCGCGTTTTAGAAAACAGCACATTCAAATGAAAAGATGCTCAGGATCTGTCATGATTAGAGAGTGCAAAGGAAGTTCAACGAGGGTTTCCCTGGCTGCAGTCCTCACAAACGCTAAAAGCGTTCAGAGCTCAAGAGGGCATGCCCAAAAGGGAAGCCTACCATTGCCGTTGCCGGGATCGTAAATTGGTGACAGCCGATATGAAGGTCAATAGGCAAGTTCCTTACCAAACTAAACACTGGAGGGACCCCGAGATTCGGCAAACCCGCTGCAGGTCGTATAACCAGCGACTAGCATCACTGGAAGGAAGCACTTGCACCCCAGTGGTCGTTGTGTTACCCTTTACCACAGCCAAGACATACAAAGGAACGAAATGTCGAGCGCGGGGTGAATGGAGAAAGGAGTTCTACCTACACTCCCTCGACTACCACTCATCCACAGAACAAAATGAACTCATACTATTTGCAGCAGCATGGGTGCAGCAGTAGATGATCTCACTAATTCTGGTAAATTAGAGGCAGCAAGACCCATATCGCAGGCTATCTCTTACATGTGCAGTCTAAATAGGGATACAAAGGAAGCAGCATACAAAGGAAACACAGGTTCACAAAGGGAAGAGACAAGCGTGGAGTTCCCATAGGGGGAAATTGGAGACCGGGGAAGGGGGAAGTAGGAGGCTGGGATTCCCAGACAGACAGTCAACGTATCAAAAAGTTCTCATCAAGGGCGACCCAACCGAAAGCACAGGGAGTGCTACAAAACATTCCTCAATAAACCGACAGGGCAAAGAACCCGAAACGCTACGGGTGCAGCTACGTTTATAATTGCATCAAAGGGTCGTAGAGCTCAAACAGACGCAACGTTGTAATATAAACTATGCCGAAAGGGATAAGGACTATTCGATGACAAGGCAAGGAGGGGGTAAGAAATGCCTTTCCTCTGTTACCTCAGGCCTCTTTGACGTCGTCGGCTGGAGACACACCCCTGGAGCCTAGGCGGGCCTGGGTCCCACGGCTGGAGTATGCTGCTGCTGAGGGAGCAAGGGAGGAGGACGTGCCACCTGACCAGCGGCCCCTGGGACCTCTAGTGCCCATTCTCCCCCGCGTGGTACCACGGTCTCCCGGTCCAACGTGGCCCTCCTACGGGTAAGCAAAGCCCGGTGTACCCAAGGGACGGTGGAGCAGCTGAGAGGGAAGAGCTGTGAGGAAACCGGCTCTCCAGGGCTCCTGCTAGGCAGGTTCCCGCCTCCAGCCCACTTCATTAGAGTCGCCCCAGCTGCGAAGCACGGCACCCTCCGAGTAGCCCACTTGCAAGTCTTGCGATAGGCCTGGGGTGGGGCAGTGCAGGTTAAGCGGCAGGAGGCGAGGATACACAAGCCCTGGGGTGTGTGTTTAGCCACGTTCGACTCCCCATGTCCCGTCCAACACCGGGACCCCCGCTAAGGCTTTCTTTCCCCAAGTTACCCGAGAGGACACGGAGCAGTGCTGTCGCCTTGTGGCACACTGCCGTAACAACCTTAGAAACCCTGCCGAAGGGCACCTATCATTCACAAGGCCTGCGGCCTGCGGCTTCGCAAACACAGCCCTGCCCTCAAGAAATATCCTGGGCTAGGTACTCTGAAGTGAATTCAAATCAGGCCCGACTCTCAGACAGAAACCTTTCGAGACCTCAGTGGTACTCACCCGCGTTTTAGAAAACAGCACATTCAAATGAAAAGATGCTCAGGATCTGTCATGATTAGAGAGTGCAAAGGAAGTTCAACGAGGGTTTCCCTGGCTGCAGTCCTCACAAACGCTAAAAGCGTTCAGAGCTCAAGAGGGCATGCCCAAAAGGGAAGCCTACCATTGCCGTTGCCGGGATCGTAAATTGGTGACAGCCGATATGAAGGTCAATAGGCAAGTTCCTTACCAAACTAAACACTGGAGGGACCCCGAGATTCGGCAAACCCGCTGCAGGTCGTATAACCAGCGACTAGCATCACTGGAAGGAAGCACTTGCACCCCAGTGGTCGTTGTGTTACCCTTTACCACAGCCAAGACATACAAAGGAACGAAATGTCGAGCGCGGGGTGAATGGAGAAAGGAGTTCTACCACCAACACTCCCTCGACTACCACTCATCCACAGAACAAAATGAACTCATACTATTTGAGGCAGCATGGGTGCAGCAGTAGATGATCTCACTAATTCTGGTAAATTAGAGGCAGCAAGACCCATATCGCAGGCTATCTCTTACATGTGCAGTCTAAATAGGGATACAAAGGAAGCAGCATACAAAGGAAACACAGGTTCACAAAGGGAAGAGACAAGCGTGGAGTTCCCATAGGGGGAAATTGGAGACCGGGGAAGGGGGAAGTAGGAGGCTGGGATTCCCAGACAGACAGTCAACGTATCAAAAAGTTCTCATCAAGGGCGACCCAACCGAAAGCACAGGGAGTGCTACAAAACATTCCTCAATAAACCGACAGGGCAAAGAACCCGAAACGCTACGGGTGCAGCTACGTTTATAATTGCATCAAAGGGTCGTAGAGCTCAAACAGACGCAACGTTGTAATATAAACTATGCCGAAAGGGATAAGGACTATTCGATGACAAGGCAAGGAGGGGGTAAGAAATGCCTTTCCTCTGTTACCTCAGGCCTCTTTGACGTCGTCGGCTGGAGACACACCCCTGGAGCCTAGGCGGGCCTGGGTCCCACGGCTGGAGTATGCTGCTGCTGAGGGAGCAAGGGAGGAGGACGTGCCACCTGACCAGCGGCCCCTCGGACCTCTAGTGCCCATTCTCCCCCGCGTGGTACCACGGTCTCCCGGTCCAACGTGGCCCTCCTACGGGTAAGCAAAGCCCGGTGTACCCAAGGGACGGTGGAGCAGCTGAGAGGGAAGAGCTGTGAGGAAACCGGCTCTCCAGGGCTCCTGCTAGGCAGGTTCCCGCCTCCAGCCCACTTCATTAGAGTCGCCCCAGCTGCGAAGCACGGCACCCTCCGAGTAGCCCACTTGCAAGTCTTGCGATAGGCCTGGGGTGGGGCAGTGCAGGTTAAGCGGCAGGAGGCGAGGATACACAAGCCCTGGGGTGTGTGTTTAGCCACGTTCGACTCCCCATGTCCCGTCCAACACCGGGACCCCCGCTAAGGCTTTCTTTCCCCAAGTTACCCGAGAGGACACGGAGCAGTGCTGCCGCCTTGTGGCACACTGCCGTAACAACCTTAGAAACCCTGCCGAAGGGCACCTATCATTCACAAGGCCTGCGGCCTGCGGCTTCGCAAACACAGCCCTGCCCTCAAGAAATATCCTGGGCTAGGTAATCTGAAGTGAATTCAAATCAGGCCCGACTCTCAGACAGAAACCTTTCGAGACCTCAGTGGTACTCACCCGCGTTTTAGAAAACAGCACATTCACATGAAAAGATGCTCAGGATCTGTCATGATTAGAGAGTGCAAAGGAAGTTCAACGAGGGTTTCCCTGGCTGCAGTCCTCACAAACGCTAAAAGCGTTCAGAGCTCAAGAGGGCATGCCCAAAAGGGAAGCCTACCATTGCCGTTGCCGGGATCGTAAATTGGTGACAGCCGATATGAAGGTCAATAGGCAAGTTCCTTACCAAACTAAACACTGGAGGGACCCCGAGATTCGGCAAACCCGCTGCAGGTCGTATAACCAGCGACTAGCATCACTGGAAGGAAGCACTTGCACCCCAGTGGTCGTTGTGTTACCCTTTACCACAGCCAAGACATACAAAGGAACGAAATGTCGAGCGCGGGGTGAATGGAGAAAGGAGTTCTACCTACACTCCCTCGACTACCACTCATCCACAGAACAAAATGAACTCATACTATTTGCAGCAGCATGGGTGCAGCAGTAGATGATCTCACTAATTCTGGTAAATTAGAGGCAGCAAGACCCATATCGCAGGCTATCTCTTACATGTGCAGTCTAAATAGGGATACAAAGGAAGCAGCATACAAAGGAAACACAGGTTCACAAAGGGAAGAGACAAGCGTGGAGTTCCCATAGGGGGAAATTGGAGACCGGGAAAGGGGGAAGTAGGAGGCTGGGATTCCCAGACAGACAGTCAACGTATCAAAAAGTTCTCATCAAGGGCGACCCAACCGAAAGCACAGGGAGTGCTACAAAACATTCCTCAATAAACCGACAGGGCAAAGAACCCGAAACGCTACGGGTGCAGCTACGTTTATAATTGCATCAAAGGGTCGTAGAGCTCAAACAGACGCAACGTTGTAATATAAACTATGCCGAAAGGGATAAGGACTATTCGATGACAAGGCAAGGAGGGGGTAAGAAATGCCTTTCCTCTGTTACCTCAGGCCTCTTTGACGTCGTCGGCTGGAGACACACCCCTGGAGCCTAGGCGGGCCTGGGTCCCACGGCTGGAGTATGCTGCTGCTGAGGGAGCAAGGGAGGAGGACGTGCCACCTGACCAGCGGCCCCTGGGACCTCTAGTGCCCATTCTCCCCCGCGTGGTACCACGGTCTCCCGGTCCAACGTGGCCCTCCTACGGGTAAGCAAAGCCCGGTGTACCCAAGGGACGGTGGAGCAGCTGAGAGGGAAGAGCTGTGAGGAAACCGGCTCTCCAGGGCTCCTGCTAGGCAGGTTCCCGCCTCCAGCCCACTTCATTAGAGTCGCCCCAGCTGCGAAGCACGGCACCCTCCGAGTAGCCCACTTGCAAGTCTTGCGATAGGCCTGGGGTGGGGCAGTGCAGGTTAAGCGGCAGGAGGCGAGGATACACAAGCCCTGGGGTGTGTGTTTAGCCACGTTCGACTCCCCATGTCCCGTCCAACACCGGGACCCCCGCTAAGGCTTTCTTTCCCCAAGTTACCCGAGAGGACACGGAGCAGTGCTGCCGCCTTGTGGCACACTGCCGTAACAACCTTAGAAACCCTGCCGAAGGGCACCTATCATTCACAAGGCCTGCGGCCTGCGGCTTCGCAAACACAGCCCTGCCCTCAAGAAATATCCTGGGCTAGGTACTCTGAAGTGAATTCAAATCAGGCCCGACTCTCAGACAGAAACCTTTCGAGACCTCAGTGGTACTCACCCGCGTTTTAGAAAACAGCACATTCACATGAAAAGATGCTCAGGATCTGTCATGATTAGAGAGTGCAAAGGAAGTTCAACGAGGGTTTCCCTGGCTGCAGTCCTCACAAACGCTAAAAGCGTTCAGAGCTCAAGAGGGCATGCCCAAAAGGGAAGCCTACCATTGCCGTTGCCGGGATCGTAAATTGGTGACAGCCGATATGAAGGTCAATAGGCAAGTTCCTTACCGAACTAAACACTGGAGGGACCCCGAGATTCGGCAAACCCGCTGCAGGTCGTATAACCAGCGACTAGCATCACTGGAAGGAAGCACTTGCACCCCAGTGGTCGTTGTGTTACCCTTTACCACAGCCAAGACATACAAAGGAACGAAATGTCGAGCGCGGGGTGAATGGAGAAAGGAGTTCTACCACCAACACTCCCTCGACTACCACTCATCCACAGAACAAAATGAACTCATACTATTTGAGGCAGCATGGGTGCAGCAGTAGATGATCTCACTAATTCTGGTAAATTAGAGGCAGCAAGACCCATATCGCAGGCTATCTCTTACATGTGCAGTCTAAATAGGGATACAAAGGAAGCAGCATACAAAGGAAACACAGGTTCACAAAGGGAAGAGACAAGCGTGGAGTTCCCATAGGGGGAAATTGGAGACCGGGGAAGGGGGAAGTAGGAGGCTGGGATTCCCAGACAGACAGTCAACGTATCAAAAAGTTCTCATCAAGGGCGACCCAACCGAAAGCACAGGGAGTGCTACAAAACATTCCTCAATAAACCGACAGGGCAAAGAACCCGAAACGCTACGGGTGCAGCTACGTTTATAATTGCATCAAAGGGTCGTAGAGCTCAAACAGACGCAACGTTGTAATATAAACTATGCCGAAAGGGATAAGGACTATTCGATGACAAGGCAAGGAGGGGGTAAGAAATGCCTTTCCTCTGTTACCTCAGGCCTCTTTGACGTCGTCGGCTGGAGACACACCCCTGGAGCCTAGGCGGGCCTGGGTCCCACGGCTGGAGTATGCTGCTGCTGAGGGAGCAAGGGAGGAGGACGTGCCACCTGACCAGCGGCCCCTGGGACCTCTAGTGCCCATTCTCCCCCGCGTGGTACCACGGTCTCCCGGTCCAACGTGGCCCTCCTACGGGTAAGCAAAGCCCGGTGTACCCAAGGGACGGTGGAGCAGCTGAGAGGGAAGAGCTGTGAGGAAACCGGCTCTCCAGGGCTCCTGCTAGGCAGGTTCCCGCCTCCAGCCCACTTCATTAGAGTCGCCCCAGCTGCGAAGCACGGCACCCTCCGAGTAGCCCACTTGCAAGTCTTGCGATAGGCCTGGGGTGGGGCAGTGCAGGTTAAGCGGCAGGAGGCGAGGATACACAAGCCCTGGGGTGTGTGTTTAGCCACGTTCGACTCCCCATGTCCCGTCCAACACCGGGACCCCCGCTAAGGCTTTCTTTCCCCAAGTTACCCGAGAGGACACGGAGCAGTGCTGCCGCCTTGTGGCACACTGCCGTAACAACCTTAGAAACCCTGCCGAAGGGCACCTATCATTCACAAGGCCTGCGGCCTGCGGCTTCACAAACACAGCCCTGCCCTCAAGAAATATCCTGGGCTAGGTACTCTGAAGTGAATTCAAATCAGGCCCGACTCTCAGACAGAAACCTTTCGAGACCTCAGTGGTACTCACCCGCGTTTTAGAAAACAGCACATTCAAATGAAAAGATGCTCAGGATCTGTCATGATTAGAGAGTGCAAAGGAAGTTCAACGAGGGTTTCCCTGGCTGCAGTCCTCACAAACGCTAAAAGCATTCAGAGCTCAAGAGGGCATGCCCAAAAGGGAAGCCTACCATTGCCGTTGCCGGGATCGTAAATTGGTGACAGCCGATATGAAGGTCAATAGGCAAGTTCCTTACCAAACTAAACACTGGAGGGACCCCGAGATTCGGCAAACCCGCTGCAGGTCGTATAACCAGCGACTAGCATCATTGGAAGGAAGCACTTGCACCCCAGTGGTCGTTGTGTTACCCTTTACCACAGCCAAGACACACAAAGGAACGAAATGTCGAGCGCGGGGTGAATGGAGAAAGGAGTTCTACCACCAACACTCCCTCGACTACCACTCATCCACAGAACAAAATGAACTCATACTATTTGCAGCAGCATGGGTGCAGCAGTAGATGATCTCACTAATTCTGGTAAATTAGAGGCAGCAAGACCCATATCGCAGGCTATCTCTTACATGTGCAGTCTAAATAGGGATACAAAGGAAGCAGCGTACAAAGGAAACACAGGTTCACAAAGGGAAGAGACAAGCGTGGAGTTCCCATAGGGGGAAATTGGAGACCGGGGAAGGGGGAAGTAGGAGGCTGGGATTCCCAGACAGACAGTCAACGTATCAAAAAGTTCTCATCAAGGGCGACCCAACCAAAAGCACAGGGAGTGCTACAAAACATTCCTCAATAAACCGACAGGGCAAAGAACCCGAAACGCTACGGGTGCAGCTACGTTCATAACTGCATCAAAGGGTCGTAGAGCTCAAACAGACGCAACGTTGTATATAAACTATGCCGAAAGGGATAAGGACTATTCGATGACAAGGCAAGGAAGGGGGTAAGAAATGCCTTTCCTCTGTTACCTCAGGCCTCTTTGACGTCGTCGGCTGGAGACACACCCCTGGAGCCTAGGCGGGCCTGGGTCCCACGGCTGGAGTATGCTGCTGCTGAGGGAGCAAGGGAGGAGGACGTGCCACCTGACCAGCGGCCCCTCGGACCTCTAGTGCCCATTCTCCCCCGCGTGTTACCACGGTCTCCCGGTCCAACGTGGCCCTCCTACGGGTAAGCAAAGCCCGGTGTACCCAAGGGACGGTGGAGCAGCTGAGAGGGAAGAGCTGTGAGGAAACCGGCTCTCCAGGGCTCCTGCTAGGCAGGTTCCCGCCTCCAGCCCACTTCATTAGAGTCGCCCCAGCTGCGAAGCACGGCACCCTCCGAGTAGCCCACTTGCAAGTCTTGCGATAGGCCTGGGGTGGGGCAGTGCAGGTTAAGCGGCAGGAGGCGAGGATACACAAGCCCTGGGGTGTGTGTTTAGCCACGTTCGACTCCCCATGTCCCGTCCAACACCGGGACCCCCGCTAAGGCTTTCTTTCCCCAAGTTACCCGAGAGGACACGGAGCAGTGCTGCCGCCTTGTGGCACACTGCCGTAACAACCTTAGAAACCCTGCCGAAGGGCACCTATCATTCACAAGGCCTGCGGCCTGCGGCTTCGCAAACACAGCCCTGCCCTCAAGAAATATCCTGGGCTAGGTAATCTGAAGTGAATTCAAATCAGGCCCGACTCTCAGACAGAAACCTTTCGAGACCTCAGTGGTACTCACCCGCGTTTTAGAAAACAGCACATTCAAATGAAAAGATGCTCAGGATCTGTCATGATTAGAGAGTGCAAAGGAAGTTCAACGAGGGTTTCCCTGGCTGCAGTCCTCACAAACGCTAAAAGCGTTCAGAGCTCAAGAGGGCATGCCCAAAAGGGAAGCCTACCATTGCCGTTGCCGGGATCGTAAATTGGTGACAGCCGATATGAAGGTCAATAGGCAAGTTCCTTACCAAACTAAACACTGGAGGGACCCCGAGATTCGGCAAACCCGCTGCAGGTCGTATAACCAGCGACTAGCATCACTGGAAGGAAGCACTTGCACCCCAGTGGTCGTTGTGTTACCCTTTACCACAGCCAAGACATACAAAGGAACGAAATGTCGAGCGCGGGGTGAATGGAGAAAGGAGTTCTACCTACACTCCCTCGACTACCACTCATCCACAGAACAAAATGAACTCATACTATTTGCAGCAGCATGGGTGCAGCAGTAGATGATCTCACTAATTCTGGTAAATTAGAGGCAGCAAGACCCATATCGCAGGCTATCTCTTACATGTGCAGTCTAAATAGGGATACAAAGGAAGCAGCATACAAAGGAAACACAGGTTCACAAAGGGAAGAGACAAGCGTGGAGTTCCCATAGGGGGAAATTGGAGACCGGGAAAGGGGGAAGTAGGAGGCTGGGATTCCCAGACAGACAGTCAACGTATCAAAAAGTTCTCATCAAGGGCGACCCAACCGAAAGCACAGGGAGTGCTACAAAACATTCCTCAATAAACCGACAGGGCAAAGAACCCGAAACGCTACGGGTGCAGCTACGTTTATAATTGCATCAAAGGGTCGTAGAGCTCAAACAGACGCAACGTTGTAATATAAACTATGCCGAAAGGGATAAGGACTATTCGATGACAAGGCAAGGAGGGGGTAAGAAATGCCTTTCCTCTGTTACCTCAGGCCTCTTTGACGTCGTCGGCTGGAGACACACCCCTGGAGCCTAGGCGGGCCTGGGTCCCACGGCTGGAGTATGCTGCTGCTGAGGGAGCAAGGGAGGAGGACGTGCCACCTGACCAGCGGCCCCTGGGACCTCTAGTGCCCATTCTCCCCCGCGTGGTACCACGGTCTCCCGGTCCAACGTGGCCCTCCTACGGGTAAGCAAAGCCCGGTGTACCCAAGGGACGGTGGAGCAGCTGAGAGGGAAGAGCTGTGAGGAAACCGGCTCTCCAGGGCTCCTGCTAGGCAGGTTCCCGCCTCCAGCCCACTTCATTAGAGTCGCCCCAGCTGCGAAGCACGGCACCCTCCGAGTAGCCCACTTGCAAGTCTTGCGATAGGCCTGGGGTGGGGCAGTGCAGGTTAAGCGGCAGGAGGCGAGGATACACAAGCCCTGGGGTGTGTGTTTAGCCACGTTCGACTCCCCATGTCCCGTCCAACACCGGGACCCCCGCTAAGGCTTTCTTTCCCCAAGTTACCCGAGAGGACACGGAGCAGTGCTGCCGCCTTGTGGCACACTGCCGTAACAACCTTAGAAACCCTGCCGAAGGGCACCTATCATTCACAAGGCCTGCGGCCTGCGGCTTCGCAAACACAGCCCTGCCCTCAAGAAATATCCTGGGCTAGGTACTCTGAAGTGAATTCAAATCAGGCCCGACTCTCAGACAGAAACCTTTCGAGACCTCAGTGGTACTCACCCGCGTTTTAGAAAACAGCACATTCAAATGAAAAGATGCTCAGGATCTGTCATGATTAGAGAGTGCAAAGGAAGTTCAACGAGGGTTTCCCTGGCTGCAGTCCTCACAAACGCTAAAAGCGTTCAGAGCTCAAGAGGGCATGCCCAAAAGGGAAGCCTACCATTGCCGTTGCCGGGATCGTAAATTGGTGACAGCCGATATGAAGGTCAATAGGCAAGTTCCTTACCAAACTAAACACTGGAGGGACCCCGAGATTCGGCAAACCCGCTGCAGGTCGTATAACCAGCGACTAGCATCACTGGAAGGAAGCACTTGCACCCCAGTGGTCGTTGTGTTACCCTTTACCACAGCCAAGACATACAAAGGAACGAAATGTCGAGCGCGGGGTGAATGGAGAAAGGAGTTCTACCACCAACACTCCCTCGACTACCACTCATCCACAGAACAAAATGAACTCATACTATTTGAGGCAGCATGGGTGCAGCAGTAGATGATCTCACTAATTCTGGTAAATTAGAGGCAGCAAGACCCATATCGCAGGCTATCTCTTACATGTGCAGTCTAAATAGGGATACAAAGGAAGCAGCATACAAAGGAAACACAGGTTCACAAAGGGAAGAGACAAGCGTGGAGTTCCCATAGGGGGAAATTGGAGACCGGGGAAGGGGGAAGTAGGAGGCTGGGATTCCCAGACAGACAGTCAACGTATCAAAAAGTTCTCATCAAGGGCGACCCAACCGAAAGCACAGGGAGTGCTACAAAACATTCCTCAATAAACCGACAGGGCAAAGAACCCGAAACGCTACGGGTGCAGCTACGTTTATAATTGCATCAAAGGGTCGTAGAGCTCAAACAGACGCAACGTTGTAATATAAACTATGCCGAAAGGGATAAGGACTATTCGATGACAAGGCAAGGAGGGGGTAAGAAATGCCTTTCCTCTGTTACCTCAGGCCTCTTTGACGTCGTCGGCTGGAGACACACCCCTGGAGCCTAGGCGGGCCTGGGTCCCACGGCTGGAGTATGCTGCTGCTGAGGGAGCAAGGGAGGAGGACGTGCCACCTGACCAGCGGCCCCTGGGACCTCTAGTGCCCATTCTCCCCCGCGTGGTACCACGGTCTCCCGGTCCAACGTGGCCCTCCTACGGGTAAGCAAAGCCCGGTGTACCCAAGGGACGGTGGAGCAGCTGAGAGGGAAGAGCTGTGAGGAAACCGGCTCTCCAGGGCTCCTGCTAGGCAGGTTCCCGCCTCCAGCCCACTTCATTAGAGTCGCCCCAGCTGCGAAGCACGGCACCCTCCGAGTAGCCCACTTGCAAGTCTTGCGATAGGCCTGGGGTGGGGCAGTGCAGGTTAAGCGGCAGGAGGCGAGGATACACAAGCCCTGGGGTGTGTGTTTAGCCACGTTCGACTCCCCATGTCCCGTCCAACACCGGGACCCCCGCTAAGGCTTTCTTTCCCCAAGTTACCCGAGAGGACACGGAGCAGTGCTGCCGCCTTGTGGCACACTGCCGTAACAACCTTAGAAACCCTGCCGAAGGGCACCTATCATTCACAAGGCCTGCGGCCTGCGGCTTCGCAAACACAGCCCTGCCCTCAAGAAATATCCTGGGCTAGGTACTCTGAAGTGAATTCAAATCAGGCCCGACTCTCAGACAGAAACCTTTCGAGACCTCAGTGGTACTCACCCGCGTTTTAGAAAACAGCACATTCAAATGAAAAGATGCTCAGGATCTGTCATGATTAGAGAGTGCAAAGGAAGTTCAACGAGGGTTTCCCTGGCTGCAGTCCTCACAAACGCTAAAAGCGTTCAGAGCTCAAGAGGGCATGCCCAAAAGGGAAGCCTACCATTGCCGTTGCCGGGATCGTAAATTGGTGACAGCCGATATGAAGGTCAATAGGCAAGTTCCTTACCAAACTAAACACTGGAGGGACCCCGAGATTCGGCAAACCCGCTGCAGGTCGTATAACCAGCGACTAGCATCACTGGAAGGAAGCACTTGCACCCCAGTGGTCGTTGTGTTACCCTTTACCACAGCCAAGACATACAAAGGAACGAAATGTCGAGCGCGGGGTGAATGGAGAAAGGAGTTCTACCACCAACACTCCCTCGACTACCACTCATCCACAGAACAAAATGAACTCATACTATTTGAGGCAGCATGGGTGCAGCAGTAGATGATCTCACTAATTCTGGTAAATTAGAGGCAGCAAGACCCATATCGCAGGCTATCTCTTACATGTGCAGTCTAAATAGGGATACAAAGGAAGCAGCATACAAAGGAAACACAGGTTCACAAAGGGAAGAGACAAGCGTGGAGTTCCCATAGGGGGAAATTGGAGACCGGGGAAGGGGGAAGTAGGAGGCTGGGATTCCCAGACAGACAGTCAACGTATCAAAAAGTTCTCATCAAGGGCGACCCAACCGAAAGCACAGGGAGTGCTACAAAACATTCCTCAATAAACCGACAGGGCAAAGAACCCGAAACGCTACGGGTGCAGCTACGTTTATAATTGCATCAAAGGGTCGTAGAGCTCAAACAGACGCAACGTTGTAATATAAACTATGCCGAAAGGGATAAGGACTATTCGATGACAAGGCAAGGAGGGGGTAAGAAATGCCTTTCCTCTGTTACCTCAGGCCTCTTTGACGTCGTCGGCTGGAGACACACCCCTGGAGCCTAGGCGGGCCTGGGTCCCACGGCTGGAGTATGCTGCTGCTGAGGGAGCAAGGGAGGAGGACGTGCCACCTGACCAGCGGCCCCTCGGACCTCTAGTGCCCATTCTCCCCCGCGTGGTACCACGGTCTCCCGGTCCAACGTGGCCCTCCTACGGGTAAGCAAAGCCCGGTGTACCCAAGGGACGGTGGAGCAGCTGAGAGGGAAGAGCTGTGAGGAAACCGGCTCTCCAGGGCTCCTGCTAGGCAGGTTCCCGCCTCCAGCCCACTTCATTAGAGTCGCCCCAGCTGCGAAGCACGGCACCCTCCGAGTAGCCCACTTGCAAGTCTTGCGATAGGCCTGGGGTGGGGCAGTGCAGGTTAAGCGGCAGGAGGCGAGGATACACAAGCCCTGGGGTGTGTGTTTAGCCACGTTCGACTCCCCATGTCCCGTCCAACACCGGGACCCCCGCTAAGGCTTTCTTTCCCCAAGTTACCCGAGAGGACACGGAGCAGTGCTGCCGCCTTGTGGCACACTGCCGTAACAACCTTAGAAACCCTGCCGAAGGGCACCTATCATTCACAAGGCCTGCGGCCTGCGGCTTCGCAAACACAGCCCTGCCCTCAAGAAATATCCTGGGCTAGGTACTCTGAAGTGAATTCAAATCAGGCCCGACTCTCAGACAGAAACCTTTCGAGACCTCAGTGGTACTCACCCGCGTTTTAGAAAACAGCACATTCACATGAAAAGATGCTCAGGATCTGTCATGATTAGAGAGTGCAAAGGAAGTTCAACGAGGGTTTCCCTGGCTGCAGTCCTCACAAACGCTAAAAGCGTTCAGAGCTCAAGAGGGCATGCCCAAAAGGGAAGCCTACCATTGCCGTTGCCGGGATCGTAAATTGGTGACAGCCGATATGAAGGTCAATAGGCAAGTTCCTTACCAAACTAAACACTGGAGGGACCCCGAGATTCGGCAAACCCGCTGCAGGTCGTATAACCAGCGACTAGCATCACTGGAAGGAAGCACTTGCACCCCAGTGGTCGTTGTGTTACCCTTTACCACAGCCAAGACATACAAAGGAACGAAATGTCGAGCGCGGGGTGAATGGAGAAAGGAGTTCTACCTACACTCCCTCGACTACCACTCATCCACAGAACAAAATGAACTCATACTATTTGCAGCAGCATGGGTGCAGCAGTAGATGATCTCACTAATTCTGGTAAATTAGAGGCAGCAAGACCCATATCGCAGGCTATCTCTTACATGTGCAGTCTAAATAGGGATACAAAGGAAGCAGCATACAAAGGAAACACAGGTTCACAAAGGGAAGAGACAAGCGTGGAGTTCCCATAGGGGGAAATTGGAGACCGGGAAAGGGGGAAGTAGGAGGCTGGGATTCCCAGACAGACAGTCAACGTATCAAAAAGTTCTCATCAAGGGCGACCCAACCGAAAGCACAGGGAGTGCTACAAAACATTCCTCAATAAACCGACAGGGCAAAGAACCCGAAACGCTACGGGTGCAGCTACGTTTATAATTGCATCAAAGGGTCGTAGAGCTCAAACAGACGCAACGTTGTAATATAAACTATGCCGAAAGGGATAAGGACTATTCGATGACAAGGCAAGGAGGGGGTAAGAAATGCCTTTCCTCTGTTACCTCAGGCCTCTTTGACGTCGTCGGCTGGAGACACACCCCTGGAGCCTAGGCGGGCCTGGGTCCCACGGCTGGAGTATGCTGCTGCTGAGGGAGCAAGGGAGGAGGACGTGCCACCTGACCAGCGGCCCCTGGGACCTCTAGTGCCCATTCTCCCCCACGTGGTACCACGGTCTCCCGGTCCAACGTGGCCCTCCTACGGGTAAGCAAAGCCCGGTGTACCCAAGGGACGGTGGAGCAGCTGAGAGGGAAGAGCTGTGAGGAAACCGGCTCTCCAGGGCTCCTGCTAGGCAGGTTCCCGCCTCCAGCCCACTTCATTAGAGTCGCCCCAGCTGCGAAGCACGGCACCCTCCGAGTAGCCCACTTGCAAGTCTTGCGATAGGCCTGGGGTGGGGCAGTGCAGGTTAAGCGGCAGGAGGCGAGGATACACAAGCCCTGGGGTGTGTGTTTAGCCACGTTCGACTCCCCATGTCCCGTCCAACACCGGGACCCCCGCTAAGGCTTTCTTTCCCCAAGTTACCCGAGAGGACACGGAGCAGTGCTGCCGCCTTGTGGCACACTGCCGTAACAACCTTAGAAACCCTGCCGAAGGGCACCTATCATTCACAAGGCCTGCGGCCTGCGGCTTCGCAAACACAGCCCTGCCCTCAAGAAATATCCTGGGCTAGGTACTCTGAAGTGAATTCAAATCAGGCCCGACTCTCAGACAGAAACCTTTCGAGACCTCAGTGGTACTCACCCGCGTTTTAGAAAACAGCACATTCAAATGAAAAGATGCTCAGGATCTGTCATGATTAGAGAGTGCAAAGGAAGTTCAACGAGGGTTTCCCTGGCTGCAGTCCTCACAAACGCTAAAAGCGTTCAGAGCTCAAGAGGGCATGCCCAAAAGGGAAGCCTACCATTGCCGTTGCCGGGATCGTAAATTGGTGACAGCCGATATGAAGGTCAATAGGCAAGTTCCTTACCAAACTAAACACTGGAGGGACCCCGAGATTCGGCAAACCCGCTGCAGGTCGTATAACCAGCGACTAGCATCACTGGAAGGAAGCACTTGCACCCCAGTGGTCGTTGTGTTACCCTTTACCACAGCCAAGACATACAAAGGAACGAAATGTCGAGCGCGGGGTGAATGGAGAAAGGAGTTCTACCACCAACACTCCCTCGACTACCACTCATCCACAGAACAAAATGAACTCATACTATTTGAGGCAGCATGGGTGCAGCAGTAGATGATCTCACTAATTCTGGTAAATTAGAGGCAGCAAGACCCATATCGCAGGCTATCTCTTACATGTGCAGTCTAAATAGGGATACAAAGGAAGCAGCATACAAAGGAAACACAGGTTCACAAAGGGAAGAGACAAGCGTGGAGTTCCCATAGGGGGAAATTGGAGACCGGGGAAGGGGGAAGTAGGAGGCTGGGATTCCCAGACAAACAGTCAACGTATCAAAAAGTTCTCATCAAGGGCGACCCAACCGAAAGCACAGGGAGTGCTACAAAACATTCCTCAATAAACCGACAGGGCAAAGAACCCGAAACCCTACGGGTGCAGCTACGTTCATAATTGCATCAAAGGGTCGTAGAGCTCAAACAGACGCAACGTTGTAATATAAACTATGCCGAAAGGGATAAGGACTATTCGATGACAAGGCAAGGAGGGGGTAAGAAATGCCTTTCCTCTGTTACCTCAGGCCTCTTTGACGTCGTCGGCTGGAGACACACCCCTGGAGCCTAGGCGAGCCTGGGTCCCACGGCTGGAGTATGCTGCTGCTGAGGGAGCAAGGGAGGAGGACGTGCCACCTGACCAGCGGCCCCTGGGACCTCTAGTGCCCATTCTCCCCCGCGTGGTACCACGGTCTCCCGGTCCAACGTGGCCCTCCTACGGGTAAGCAAAGCCCGGTGTACCCAAGGGACGGTGGAGCAGCTGAGAGGGAAGAGCTTTGAGGAAACCGGCTCTCCAGGGCTCCTGCTAGGCAGGTTCCCGCCTCCAGCCCACTTCATTAGAGTCGCCCCAGCTGCGAAGCACGGCACCCTCCGAGTAGCCCACTTGCAAGTCTTGCGATAGGCCTGGGGTGGGGCAGTGCAGGTTAAGCGGCAGGAGGCGAGGATACACAAGCCCTGGGGTGTGTGTTTAGCCACGTTCGACTCCCCATGTCCCGTCCAACACCGGGACCCCCGCTAAGGCTTTCTTTCCCCAAGTTACCCGAGAGGACACGGAGCAGTGCTGCCGCCTTGTGGCACACTGCCGTAACAACCTTAGAAACCCTGCCGAAGGGCACCTATCATTCACAAGGCCTGCGGCCTGCGGCTTCGCAAACACAGCCCTGCCCTCAAGAAATATCCTGGGCTAGGTACTCTGAAGTGAATTCAAATCAGGCCCGACTCTCAGACAGAAACCTTTCGAGACCTCAGTGGTACTCACCCGCGTTTTAGAAAACAGCACATTCACATGAAAAGATGCTCAGGATCTGTCATGATTAGAGAGTGCAAAGGAAGTTCAACGAGGGTTTCCCTGGCTGCAGTCCTCACAAACGCTAAAAGCGTTCAGAGCTCAAGAGGGCATGCCCAAAAGGGAAGCCTACCATTGCCGTTGCCGGGATCGTAAATTGGTGACAGCCGATATGAAGGTCAATAGGCAAGTTCCTTACCAAACTAAACACTGGAGGGACCCCGAGATTCGGCAAACCCGCTGCAGGTCGTATAACCAGCGACTAGCATCACTGGAAGGAAGCACTTGCACCCCAGTGGTCGTTGTGTTACCCTTTACCACAGCCAAGACATACAAAGGAACGAAATGTCGAGCGCGGGGTGAATGGAGAAAGGAGTTCTACCACCAACACTCCCTCGACTACCACTCATCCACAGAACAAAATGAACTCATACTATTTGCAGCAGCATGGGTGGAGCAGTAGATGATCTCACTAATTCTGGTAAATTAGAGGCAGCAAGACCCATATCGCAGGCTATCTCTTACATGTGCAGTCTAAATAGGGATACAAAGGAAGCAGCATACAAAGGAAACACAGGTTCACAAAGGGAAGAGACAAGCGTGGAGTTCCCATAGGGGGAAATTGGAGACCGGGGAAGGGGGAAGTAGGAGGCTGGGATTCCCAGACAGACAGTCAACGTATCAAAAAGTTCTCATCAAGGGCGACCCAACCGAAAGCACAGGGAGTGCTACAAAACATTCCTCAATAAACCGACAGGGCAAAGAACCCGAAACGCTACGGGTGCAGCTACGTTTATAATTGCATCAAAGGGTCGTAGAGCTCAAACAGACGCAACGTTGTAATATAAACTATGCCGAAAGGGATAAGGACTATTCGATGACAAGGCAAGGAGGGGGTAAGAAATGCCTTTCCTCTGTTACCTCAGGCCTCTTTGACGTCGTCGGCTGGAGACACACCCCTGGAGCCTAGGCGGGCCTGGGTCCCACGGCTGGAGTATGCTGCTGCTGAGGGAGCAAGGGAGGAGGACGTGCCACCTGACCAGCGGCCCCTGGGACCTCTAGTGCCCATTCTCCCCCGCGTGGTACCACGGTCTCCCGGTCCAACGTGGCCCTCCTACGGGTAAGCAAAGCCCGGTGTACCCAAGGGACGGTGGAGCAGCTGAGAGGGAAGAGCTGTGAGGAAACCGGCTCTCCAGGGCTCCTGCTAGGCAGGTTCCCGCCTCCAGCCCACTTCATTAGAGTCGCCCCAGCTGCGAAGCACGGCACCCTCCGAGTAGCCCACTTGCAAGTCTTGCGATAGGCCTGGGGTGGGGCAGTGCAGGTTAAGCGGCAGGAGGCGAGGATACACAAGCCCTGGGGTGTGTGTTTAGCCACGTTCGACTCCCCATGTCCCGTCCAACACCGGGACCCCCGCTAAGGCTTTCTTTCCCCAAGTTACCCGAGAGGACACGGAGCAGTGCTGCCGCCTTGTGGCACACTGCCGTAACAACCTTAGAAACCCTGCCGAAGGGCACCTATCATTCACAAGGCCTGCGGCCTGCGGCTTCGCAAACACAGCCCTGCCCTCAAGAAATATCCTGGGCTAGGTACTCTGAAGTGAATTCAAATCAGGCCCGACTCTCAGACAGAAACCTTTCGAGACCTCAGTGGTACTCACCCGCGTTTTAGAAAACAGCACATTCACATGAAAAGATGCTCAGGATCTGTCATGATTAGAGAGTGCAAAGGAAGTTCAACGAGGGTTTCCCTGGCTGCAGTCCTCACAAACGCTAAAAGCGTTCAGAGCTCAAGAGGGCATGCCCAAAAGGGAAGCCTACCATTGCCGTTGCCGGGATCGTAAATTGGTGACAGCCGATATGAAGGTCAATAGGCAAGTTCCTTACCGAACTAAACACTGGAGGGACCCCGAGATTCGGCAAACCCGCTGCAGGTCGTATAACCAGCGACTAGCATCACTGGAAGGAAGCACTTGCACCCCAGTGGTCGTTGTGTTACCCTTTACCACAGCCAAGACATACAAAGGAACGAAATGTCGAGCGCGGGGTGAATGGAGAAAGGAGTTCTACCACCAACACTCCCTCGACTACCACTCATCCACAGAACAAAATGAACTCATACTATTTGAGGCAGCATGGGTGCAGCAGTAGATGATCTCACTAATTCTGGTAAATTAGAGGCAGCAAGACCCATATCGCAGGCTATCTCTTACATGTGCAGTCTAAATAGGGATACAAAGGAAGCAGCATACAAAGGAAACACAGGTTCACAAAGGGAAGAGACAAGCGTGGAGTTCCCATAGGGGGAAATTGGAGACCGGGGAAGGGGGAAGTAGGAGGCTGGGATTCCCAGACAGACAGTCAACGTATCAAAAAGTTCTCATCAAGGGCGACCCAACCGAAAGCACAGGGAGTGCTACAAAACATTCCTCAATAAACCGACAGGGCAAAGAACCCGAAACCCTACGGGTGCAGCTACGTTCATAATTGCATCAAAGGGTCGTAGAGCTCAAACAGACGCAACGTTGTAATATAAACTATGCCGAAAGGGATAAGGACTATTCGATGACAAGGCAAGGAGGGGGTAAGAAATGCCTTTCCTCTGTTACCTCAGGCCTCTTTGACGTCGTCGGCTGGAGACACACCCCTGGAGCCTAGGCGAGCCTGGGTCCCACGGCTGGAGTATGCTGCTGCTGAGGGAGCAAGGGAGGAGGACGTGCCACCTGACCAGCGGCCCCTGGGACCTCTAGTGCCCATTCTCCCCCGCGTGGTACCACGGTCTCCCGGTCCAACGTGGCCCTCCTACGGGTAAGCAAAGCCCGGTGTACCCAAGGGACGGTGGAGCAGCTGAGAGGGAAGAGCTTTGAGGAAACCGGCTCTCCAGGGCTCCTGCTAGGCAGGTTCCCGCCTCCAGCCCACTTCATTAGAGTCGCCCCAGCTGCGAAGCACGGCACCCTCCGAGTAGCCCACTTGCAAGTCTTGCGATAGGCCTGGGGTGGGGCAGTGCAGGTTAAGCGGCAGGAGGCGAGGATACACAAGCCCTGGGGTGTGTGTTTAGCCACGTTCGACTCCCCATGTCCCGTCCAACACCGGGACCCCCGCTAAGGCTTTCTTTCCCCAAGTTACCCGAGAGGACACGGAGCAGTGCTGCCGCCTTGTGGCACACTGCCGTAACAACCTTAGAAACCCTGCCGAAGGGCACCTATCATTCACAAGGCCTGCGGCCTGCGGCTTCGCAAACACAGCCCTGCCCTCAAGAAATATCCTGGGCTAGGTACTCTGAAGTGAATTCAAATCAGGCCCGACTCTCAGACAGAAACCTTTCGAGACCTCAGTGGTACTCACCCGCGTTTTAGAAAACAGCACATTCACATGAAAAGATGCTCAGGATCTGTCATGATTAGAGAGTGCAAAGGAAGTTCAACGAGGGTTTCCCTGGCTGCAGTCCTCACAAACGCTAAAAGCGTTCAGAGCTCAAGAGGGCATGCCCAAAAGGGAAGCCTACCATTGCCGTTGCCGGGATCGTAAATTGGTGACAGCCGATATGAAGGTCAATAGGCAAGTTCCTTACCAAACTAAACACTGGAGGGACCCCGAGATTCGGCAAACCCGCTGCAGGTCGTATAACCAGCGACTAGCATCACTGGAAGGAAGCACTTGCACCCCAGTGGTCGTTGTGTTACCCTTTACCACAGCCAAGACATACAAAGGAACGAAATGTCGAGCGCGGGGTGAATGGAGAAAGGAGTTCTACCACCAACACTCCCTCGACTACCACTCATCCACAGAACAAAATGAACTCATACTATTTGCAGCAGCATGGGTGGAGCAGTAGATGATCTCACTAATTCTGGTAAATTAGAGGCAGCAAGACCCATATCGCAGGCTATCTCTTACATGTGCAGTCTAAATAGGGATACAAAGGAAGCAGCATACAAAGGAAACACAGGTTCACAAAGGGAAGAGACAAGCGTGGAGTTCCCATAGGGGGAAATTGGAGACCGGGGAAGGGGGAAGTAGGAGGCTGGGATTCCCAGACAGACAGTCAACGTATCAAAAAGTTCTCATCAAGGGCGACCCAACCGAAAGCACAGGGAGTGCTACAAAACATTCCTCAATAAACCGACAGGGCAAAGAACCCGAAACGCTACGGGTGCAGCTACGTTTATAATTGCATCAAAGGGTCGTAGAGCTCAAACAGACGCAACGTTGTAATATAAACTATGCCGAAAGGGATAAGGACTATTCGATGACAAGGCAAGGAGGGGGTAAGAAATGCCTTTCCTCTGTTACCTCAGGCCTCTTTGACGTCGTCGGCTGGAGACACACCCCTGGAGCCTAGGCGGGCCTGGGTCCCACGGCTGGAGTATGCTGCTGCTGAGGGAGCAAGGGAGGAGGACGTGCCACCTGACCAGCGGCCCCTGGGACCTCTAGTGCCCATTCTCCCCCGCGTGGTACCACGGTCTCCCGGTCCAACGTGGCCCTCCTACGGGTAAGCAAAGCCCGGTGTACCCAAGGGACGGTGGAGCAGCTGAGAGGGAAGAGCTGTGAGGAAACCGGCTCTCCAGGGCTCCTGCTAGGCAGGTTCCCGCCTCCAGCCCACTTCATTAGAGTCGCCCCAGCTGCGAAGCACGGCACCCTCCGAGTAGCCCACTTGCAAGTCTTGCGATAGGCCTGGGGTGGGGCAGTGCAGGTTAAGCGGCAGGAGGCGAGGATACACAAGCCCTGGGGTGTGTGTTTAGCCACGTTCGACTCCCCATGTCCCGTCCAACACCGGGACCCCCGCTAAGGCTTTCTTTCCCCAAGTTACCCGAGAGGACACGGAGCAGTGCTGCCGCCTTGTGGCACACTGCCGTAACAACCTTAGAAACCCTGCCGAAGGGCACCTATCATTCACAAGGCCTGCGGCCTGCGGCTTCGCAAACACAGCCCTGCCCTCAAGAAATATCCTGGGCTAGGTACTCTGAAGTGAATTCAAATCAGGCCCGACTCTCAGACAGAAACCTTTCGAGACCTCAGTGGTACTCACCCGCGTTTTAGAAAACAGCACATTCACATGAAAAGATGCTCAGGATCTGTCATGATTAGAGAGTGCAAAGGAAGTTCAACGAGGGTTTCCCTGGCTGCAGTCCTCACAAACGCTAAAAGCGTTCAGAGCTCAAGAGGGCATGCCCAAAAGGGAAGCCTACCATTGCCGTTGCCGGGATCGTAAATTGGTGACAGCCGATATGAAGGTCAATAGGCAAGTTCCTTACCAAACTAAACACTGGAGGGACCCCGAGATTCGGCAAACCCGCTGCAGGTCGTATAACCAGCGACTAGCATCACTGGAAGGAAGCACTTGCACCCCAGTGGTCGTTGTGTTACCCTTTACCACAGCCAAGACATACAAAGGAACGAAATGTCGAGCGCGGGGTGAATGGAGAAAGGAGTTCTACCACCAACACTCCCTCGACTACCACTCATCCACAGAACAAAATGAACTCATACTATTTGCAGCAGCATGGGTGCAGCAGTAGATGATCTCACTAATTCTGGTAAATTAGAGGCAGCAAGACCCATATCGCAGGCTATCTCTTACATGTGCAGTCTAAATAGGGATACAAAGGAAGCAGCATACAAAGGAAACACAGGTTCACAAAGGGAAGAGACAAGCGTGGAGTTCCCATAGGGGGAAATTGGAGACCGGGGAAGGGGGAAGTAGGAGGCTGGGATTCCCAGACAGACAGTCAACGTATCAAAAAGTTCTCATCAAGGGCGACCCAACCGAAAGCACAGGGAGTGCTACAAAACATTCCTCAATAAACCGACAGGGCAAAGAACCCGAAACCCTACGGGTGCAGCTACGTTCATAATTGCATCAAAGGGTCGTAGAGCTCAAACAGACGCAACGTTGTAATATAAACTATGCCGAAAGGGATAAGGACTATTCGATGACAAGGCAAGGAGGGGGTAAGAAATGCCTTTCCTCTGTTACCTCAGGCCTCTTTGACGTCGTCGGCTGGAGACACACCCCTGGAGCCTAGGCGAGCCTGGGTCCCACGGCTGGAGTATGCTGCTGCTGAGGGAGCAAGGGAGGAGGACGTGCCACCTGACCAGCGGCCCCTGGGACCTCTAGTGCCCATTCTCCCCCGCGTGGTACCACGGTCTCCCGGTCCAACGTGGCCCTCCTACGGGTAAGCAAAGCCCGGTGTACCCAAGGGACGGTGGAGCAGCTGAGAGGGAAGAGCTTTGAGGAAACCGGCTCTCCAGGGCTCCTGCTAGGCAGGTTCCCGCCTCCAGCCCACTTCATTAGAGTCGCCCCAGCTGCGAAGCACGGCACCCTCCGAGTAGCCCACTTGCAAGTCTTGCGATAGGCCTGGGGTGGGGCAGTGCAGGTTAAGCGGCAGGAGGCGAGGATACACAAGCCCTGGGGTGTGTGTTTAGCCACGTTCGACTCCCCATGTCCCGTCCAACACCGGGACCCCCGCTAAGGCTTTCTTTCCCCAAGTTACCCGAGAGGACACGGAGCAGTGCTGCCGCCTTGTGGCACACTGCCGTAACAACCTTAGAAACCCTGCCGAAGGGCACCTATCATTCACAAGGCCTGCGGCCTGCGGCTTCGCAAACACAGCCCTGCCCTCAAGAAATATCCTGGGCTAGGTACTCTGAAGTGAATTCAAATCAGGCCCGACTCTCAGACAGAAACCTTTCGAGACCTCAGTGGTACTCACCCGCGTTTTAGAAAACAGCACATTCACATGAAAAGATGCTCAGGATCTGTCATGATTAGAGAGTGCAAAGGAAGTTCAACGAGGGTTTCCCTGGCTGCAGTCCTCAAAAACGCTAAAAGCGTTCAGAGCTCAAGAGGGCATGCCCAAAAGGGAAGCCTACCATTGCCGTTGCCGGGATCGTAAATTGGTGACAGCCGATATGAAGGTCAATAGGCAAGTTCCTTACCAAACTAAACACTGGAGGGACCCCGAGATTCGGCAAACCCGCTGCAGGTCGTATAACCAGCGACTAGCATCACTGGAAGGAAGCACTTGCACCCCAGTGGTCGTTGTGTTACCCTTTACCACAGCCAAGACATACAAAGGAACGAAATGTCGAGCGCGGGGTGAATGGAGAAAGGAGTTCTACCACCAACACTCCCTCGACTACCACTCATCCACAGAACAAAATGAACTCATACTATTTGCAGCAGCATGGGTGGAGCAGTAGATGATCTCACTAATTCTGGTAAATTAGAGGCAGCAAGACCCATATCGCAGGCTATCTCTTACATGTGCAGTCTAAATAGGGATACAAAGGAAGCAGCGTACAAAGGAAACACAGGTTCACAAAGGGAAGAGACAAGCGTGGAGTTCCCATAGGGGGAAATTGGAGACCGGGGAAGGGGGAAGTAGGAGGCTGGGATTCCCAGACAGACAGTCAACGTATCAAAAAGTTCTCATCAAGGGCGACCCAACCGAAAGCACAGGGAGTGCTACAAAACATTCCTCAATAAACCGACAGGGCAAAGAACCCGAAACGCTACGGGTGCAGCTACGTTTATAATTGCATCAAAGGGTCGTAGAGCTCAAACAGACGCAACGTTGTAATATAAACTATGCCGAAAGGGATAAGGACTATTCGATGACAAGGCAAGGAGGGGGTAAGAAATGCCTTTCCTCTGTTACCTCAGGCCTCTTTGACGTCGTCGGCTGGAGACACACCCCTGGAGCCTAGGCGGGCCTGGGTCCCACGGCTGGAGTATGCTGCTGCTGAGGGAGCAAGGGAGGAGGACGTGCCACCTGACCAGCGGCCCCTGGGACCTCTAGTGCCCATTCTCCCCCGCGTGGTACCACGGTCTCCCGGTCCAACGTGGCCCTCCTACGGGTAAGCAAAGCCCGGTGTACCCAAGGGACGGTGGAGCAGCTGAGAGGGAAGAGCTGTGAGGAAACCGGCTCTCCAGGGCTCCTGCTAGGCAGGTTCCCGCCTCCAGCCCACTTCATTAGAGTCGCCCCAGCTGCGAAGCACGGCACCCTCCGAGTAGCCCACTTGCAAGTCTTGCGATAGGCCTGGGGTGGGGCAGTGCAGGTTAAGCGGCAGGAGGCGAGGATACACAAGCCCTGGGGTGTGTGTTTAGCCACGTTCGACTCCCCATGTCCCGTCCAACACCGGGACCCCCGCTAAGGCTTTCTTTCCCCAAGTTACCCGAGAGGACACGGAGCAGTGCTGCCGCCTTGTGGCACACTGCCGTAACAACCTTAGAAACCCTGCCGAAGGGCACCTATCATTCACAAGGCCTGCGGCCTGCGGCTTCGCAAACACAGCCCTGCCCTCAACAAATATCCTGGGCTAGGTACTCTGAAGTGAATTCAAATCAGGCCCGACTCTCAGACAGAAACCTTTCGAGACCTCAGTGGTACTCACCCGCGTTTTAGAAAACAGCACATTCAAATGAAAAGATGCTCAGGATCTGTCATGATTAGAGAGTGCAAAGGAAGTTCAACGAGGGTTTCCCTGGCTGCAGTCCTCACAAACGCTAAAAGCGTTCAGAGCTCAAGAGGGCATGCCCAAAAGGGAAGCCTACCATTGCCGTTGCCGGGATCGTAAATTGGTGACAGCCGATATGAAGGTCAATAGGCAAGTTCCTTACCAAACTAAACACTGGAGGGACCCCGAGATTCGGCAAACCCGCTGCAGGTCGTATAACCAGCGACTAGCATCACTGGAAGGAAGCACTTGCACCCCAGTGGTCGTTGTGTTACCCTTTACCACAGCCAAGACATACAAAGGAACGAAATGTCGAGCGCGGGGTGAATGGAGAAAGGAGTTCTACCTACACTCCCTCGACTACCACTCATCCACAGAACAAAATGAACTCATACTATTTGCAGCAGCATGGGTGCAGCAGTAGATGATCTCACTAATTCTGGTAAATTAGAGGCAGCAAGACCCATATCGCAGGCTATCTCTTACATGTGCAGTCTAAATAGGGATACAAAGGAAGCAGCATACAAAGGAAACACAGGTTCACAAAGGGAAGAGACAAGCGTGGAGTTCCCATAGGGGGAAATTGGAGACCGGGAAAGGGGGAAGTAGGAGGCTGGGATTCCCAGACAGACAGTCAACGTATCAAAAAGTTCTCATCAAGGGCGACCCAACCGAAAGCACAGGGAGTGCTACAAAACATTCCTCAATAAACCGACAGGGCAAAGAACCCGAAACGCTACGGGTGCAGCTACGTTTATAATTGCATCAAAGGGTCGTAGAGCTCAAACAGACGCAACGTTGTAATATAAACTATGCCGAAAGGGATAAGGACTATTCGATGACAAGGCAAGGAGGGGGTAAGAAATGCCTTTCCTCTGTTACCTCAGGCCTCTTTGACGTCGTCGGCTGGAGACACACCCCTGGAGCCTAGGCGGGCCTGGGTCCCACGGCTGGAGTATGCTGCTGCTGAGGGAGCAAGGGAGGAGGACGTGCCACCTGACCAGCGGCCCCTGGGACCTCTAGTGCCCATTCTCCCCCGCGTGGTACCACGGTCTCCCGGTCCAACGTGGCCCTCCTACGGGTAAGCAAAGCCCGGTGTACCCAAGGGACGGTGGAGCAGCTGAGAGGGAAGAGCTGTGAGGAAACCGGCTCTCCAGGGCTCCTGCTAGGCAGGTTCCCGCCTCCAGCCCACTTCATTAGAGTCGCCCCAGCTGCGAAGCACGGCACCCTCCGAGTAGCCCACTTGCAAGTCTTGCGATAGGCCTGGGGTGGGGCAGTGCAGGTTAAGCGGCAGGAGGCGAGGATACACAAGCCCTGGGGTGTGTGTTTAGCCACGTTCGACTCCCCATGTCCCGTCCAACACCGGGACCCCCGCTAAGGCTTTCTTTCCCCAAGTTACCCGAGAGGACACGGAGCAGTGCTGCCGCCTTGTGGCACACTGCCGTAACAACCTTAGAAACCCTGCCGAAGGGCACCTATCATTCACAAGGCCTGCGGCCTGCGGCTTCGCAAACACAGCCCTGCCCTCAAGAAATATCCTGGGCTAGGTACTCTGAAGTGAATTCAAATCAGGCCCGACTCTCAGACAGAAACCTTTCGAGACCTCAGTGGTACTCACCCGCGTTTTAGAAAACAGCACATTCAAATGAAAAGATGCTCAGGATCTGTCATGATTAGAGAGTGCAAAGGAAGTTCAACGAGGGTTTCCCTGGCTGCAGTCCTCACAAACGCTAAAAGCGTTCAGAGCTCAAGAGGGCATGCCCAAAAGGGAAGCCTACCATTGCCGTTGCCGGGATCGTAAATTGGTGACAGCCGATATGAAGGTCAATAGGCAAGTTCCTTACCGAACTAAACACTGGAGGGACCCCGAGATTCGGCAAACCCGCTGCAGGTCGTATAACCAGCGACTAGCATCACTGGAAGGAAGCACTTGCACCCCAGTGGTCGTTGTGTTACCCTTTACCACAGCCAAGACATACAAAGGAACGAAATGTCGAGCGCGGGGTGAATGGAGAAAGGAGTTCTACCACCAACACTCCCTCGACTACCACTCATCCACAGAACAAAATGAACTCATACTATTTGAGGCAGCATGGGTGCAGCAGTAGATGATCTCACTAATTCTGGTAAATTAGAGGCAGCAAGACCCATATCGCAGGCTATCTCTTACATGTGCAGTCTAAATAGGGATACAAAGGAAGCAGCATACAAAGGAAACACAGGTTCACAAAGGGAAGAGACAAGCGTGGAGTTCCCATAGGGGGAAATTGGAGACCGGGGAAGGGGGAAGTAGGAGGCTGGGATTCCCAGACAGACAGTCAACGTATCAAAAAGTTCTCATCAAGGGCGACCCAACCGAAAGCACAGGGAGTGCTACAAAACATTCCTCAATAAACCGACAGGGCAAAGAACCCGAAACCCTACGGGTGCAGCTACGTTCATAATTGCATCAAAGGGTCGTAGAGCTCAAACAGACGCAACGTTGTAATATAAACTATGCCGAAAGGGATAAGGACTATTCGATGACAAGGCAAGGAGGGGGTAAGAAATGCCTTTCCTCTGTTACCTCAGGCCTCTTTGACGTCGTCGGCTGGAGACACACCCCTGGAGCCTAGGCGAGCCTGGGTCCCACGGCTGGAGTATGCTGCTGCTGAGGGAGCAAGGGAGGAGGACGTGCCACCTGACCAGCGGCCCCTGGGACCTCTAGTGCCCATTCTCCCCCGCGTGGTACCACGGTCTCCCGGTCCAACGTGGCCCTCCTACGGGTAAGCAAAGCCCGGTGTACCCAAGGGACGGTGGAGCAGCTGAGAGGGAAGAGCTTTGAGGAAACCGGCTCTCCAGGGCTCCTGCTAGGCAGGTTCCCGCCTCCAGCCCACTTCATTAGAGTCGCCCCAGCTGCGAAGCACGGCACCCTCCGAGTAGCCCACTTGCAAGTCTTGCGATAGGCCTGGGGTGGGGCAGTGCAGGTTAAGCGGCAGGAGGCGAGGATACACAAGCCCTGGGGTGTGTGTTTAGCCACGTTCGACTCCCCATGTCCCGTCCAACACCGGGACCCCCGCTAAGGCTTTCTTTCCCCAAGTTACCCGAGAGGACACGGAGCAGTGCTGCCGCCTTGTGGCACACTGCCGTAACAACCTTAGAAACCCTGCCGAAGGGCACCTATCATTCACAAGGCCTGCGGCCTGCGGCTTCGCAAACACAGCCCTGCCCTCAAGAAATATCCTGGGCTAGGTACTCTGAAGTGAATTCAAATCAGGCCCGACTCTCAGACAGAAACCTTTCGAGACCTCAGTGGTACTCACCCGCGTTTTAGAAAACAGCACATTCACATGAAAAGATGCTCAGGATCTGTCATGATTAGAGAGTGCAAAGGAAGTTCAACGAGGGTTTCCCTGGCTGCAGTCCTCAAAAACGCTAAAAGCGTTCAGAGCTCAAGAGGGCATGCCCAAAAGGGAAGCCTACCATTGCCGTTGCCGGGATCGTAAATTGGTGACAGCCGATATGAAGGTCAATAGGCAAGTTCCTTACCAAACTAAACACTGGAGGGACCCCGAGATTCGGCAAACCCGCTGCAGGTCGTATAACCAGCGACTAGCATCACTGGAAGGAAGCACTTGCACCCCAGTGGTCGTTGTGTTACCCTTTACCACAGCCAAGACATACAAAGGAACGAAATGTCGAGCGCGGGGTGAATGGAGAAAGGAGTTCTACCACCAACACTCCCTCGACTACCACTCATCCACAGAACAAAATGAACTCATACTATTTGCAGCAGCATGGGTGGAGCAGTAGATGATCTCACTAATTCTGGTAAATTAGAGGCAGCAAGACCCATATCGCAGGCTATCTCTTACATGTGCAGTCTAAATAGGGATACAAAGGAAGCAGCATACAAAGGAAACACAGGTTCACAAAGGGAAGAGACAAGCGTGGAGTTCCCATAGGGGGAAATTGGAGACCGGGGAAGGGGGAAGTAGGAGGCTGGGATTCCCAGACAGACAGTCAACGTATCAAAAAGTTCTCATCAAGGGCGACCCAACCGAAAGCACAGGGAGTGCTACAAAACATTCCTCAATAAACCGACAGGGCAAAGAACCCGAAACGCTACGGGTGCAGCTACGTTTATAATTGCATCAAAGGGTCGTAGAGCTCAAACAGACGCAACGTTGTAATATAAACTATGCCGAAAGGGATAAGGACTATTCGATGACAAGGCAAGGAGGGGGTAAGAAATGCCTTTCCTCTGTTACCTCAGGCCTCTTTGACGTCGTCGGCTGGAGACACACCCCTGGAGCCTAGGCGGGCCTGGGTCCCACGGCTGGAGTATGCTGCTGCTGAGGGAGCAAGGGAGGAGGACGTGCCACCTGACCAGCGGCCCCTGGGACCTCTAGTGCCCATTCTCCCCCGCGTGGTACCACGGTCTCCCGGTCCAACGTGGCCCTCCTACGGGTAAGCAAAGCCCGGTGTACCCAAGGGACGGTGGAGCAGCTGAGAGGGAAGAGCTGTGAGGAAACCGGCTCTCCAGGGCTCCTGCTAGGCAGGTTCCCGCCTCCAGCCCACTTCATTAGAGTCGCCCCAGCTGCGAAGCACGGCACCCTCCGAGTAGCCCACTTGCAAGTCTTGCGATAGGCCTGGGGTGGGGCAGTGCAGGTTAAGCGGCAGGAGGCGAGGATACACAAGCCCTGGGGTGTGTGTTTAGCCACGTTCGACTCCCCATGTCCCGTCCAACACCGGGACCCCCGCTAAGGCTTTCTTTCCCCAAGTTACCCGAGAGGACACGGAGCAGTGCTGCCGCCTTGTGGCACACTGCCGTAACAACCTTAGAAACCCTGCCGAAGGGCACCTATCATTCACAAGGCCTGCGGCCTGCGGCTTCGCAAACACAGCCCTGCCCTCAAGAAATATCCTGGGCTAGGTACTCTGAAGTGAATTCAAATCAGGCCCGACTCTCAGACAGAAACCTTTCGAGACCTCAGTGGTACTCACCCGCGTTTTAGAAAACAGCACATTCAAATGAAAAGATGCTCAGGATCTGTCATGATTAGAGAGTGCAAAGGAAGTTCAACGAGGGTTTCCCTGGCTGCAGTCCTCACAAACGCTAAAAGCGTTCAGAGCTCAAGAGGGCATGCCCAAAAGGGAAGCCTACCATTGCCGTTGCCGGGATCGTAAATTGGTGACAGCCGATATGAAGGTCAATAGGCAAGTTCCTTACCGAACTAAACACTGGAGGGACCCCGAGATTCGGCAAACCCGCTGCAGGTCGTATAACCAGCGACTAGCATCACTGGAAGGAAGCACTTGCACCCCAGTGGTCGTTGTGTTACCCTTTACCACAGCCAAGACATACAAAGGAACGAAATGTCGAGCGCGGGGTGAATGGAGAAAGGAGTTCTACCACCAACACTCCCTCGACTACCACTCATCCACAGAACAAAATGAACTCATACTATTTGAGGCAGCATGGGTGCAGCAGTAGATGATCTCACTAATTCTGGTAAATTAGAGGCAGCAAGACCCATATCGCAGGCTATCTCTTACATGTGCAGTCTAAATAGGGATACAAAGGAAGCAGCATACAAAGGAAACACAGGTTCACAAAGGGAAGAGACAAGCGTGGAGTTCCCATAGGGGGAAATTGGAGACCGGGGAAGGGGGAAGTAGGAGGCTGGGATTCCCAGACAGACAGTCAACGTATCAAAAAGTTCTCATCAAGGGCGACCCAACCGAAAGCACAGGGAGTGCTACAAAACATTCCTCAATAAACCGACAGGGCAAAGAACCCGAAACCCTACGGGTGCAGCTACGTTCATAATTGCATCAAAGGGTCGTAGAGCTCAAACAGACGCAACGTTGTAATATAAACTATGCCGAAAGGGATAAGGACTATTCGATGACAAGGCAAGGAGGGGGTAAGAAATGCCTTTCCTCTGTTACCTCAGGCCTCTTTGACGTCGTCGGCTGGAGACACACCCCTGGAGCCTAGGCGAGCCTGGGTCCCACGGCTGGAGTATGCTGCTGCTGAGGGAGCAAGGGAGGAGGACGTGCCACCTGACCAGCGGCCCCTGGGACCTCTAGTGCCCATTCTCCCCCGCGTGGTACCACGGTCTCCCGGTCCAACGTGGCCCTCCTACGGGTAAGCAAAGCCCGGTGTACCCAAGGGACGGTGGAGCAGCTGAGAGGGAAGAGCTTTGAGGAAACCGGCTCTCCAGGGCTCCTGCTAGGCAGGTTCCCGCCTCCAGCCCACTTCATTAGAGTCGCCCCAGCTGCGAAGCACGGCACCCTCCGAGTAGCCCACTTGCAAGTCTTGCGATAGGCCTGGGGTGGGGCAGTGCAGGTTAAGCGGCAGGAGGCGAGGATACACAAGCCCTGGGGTGTGTGTTTAGCCACGTTCGACTCCCCATGTCCCGTCCAACACCGGGACCCCCGCTAAGGCTTTCTTTCCCCAAGTTACCCGAGAGGACACGGAGCAGTGCTGCCGCCTTGTGGCACACTGCCGTAACAACCTTAGAAACCCTGCCGAAGGGCACCTATCATTCACAAGGCCTGCGGCCTGCGGCTTCGCAAACACAGCCCTGCCCTCAAGAAATATCCTGGGCTAGGTACTCTGAAGTGAATTCAAATCAGGCCCGACTCTCAGACAGAAACCTTTCGAGACCTCAGTGGTACTCACCCGCGTTTTAGAAAACAGCACATTCACATGAAAACATGCTCAGGATCTGTCATGATTAGAGAGTGCAAAGGAAGTTCAACGAGGGTTTCCCTGGCTGCAGTCCTCACAAACGCTAAAAGCGTTCAGAGCTCAAGAGGGCATGCCCAAAAGGGAAGCCTACCATTGCCGTTGCCGGGATCGTAAATTGGTGACAGCCGATATGAAGGTCAATAGGCAAGTTCCTTACCAAACTAAACACTGGAGGGACCCCGAGATTCGGCAAACCCGCTGCAGGTCGTATAACCAGCGACTAGCATCACTGGAAGGAAGCACTTGCACCCCAGTGGTCGTTGTGTTACCCTTTACCACAGCCAAGACATACAAAGGAACGAAATGTCGAGCGCGGGGTGAATGGAGAAAGGAGTTCTACCACCAACACTCCCTCGACTACCACTCATCCACAGAACAAAATGAACTCATACTATTTGCAGCAGCATGGGTGGAGCAGTAGATGATCTCACTAATTCTGGTAAATTAGAGGCAGCAAGACCCATATCGCAGGCTATCTCTTACATGTGCAGTCTAAATAGGGATACAAAGGAAGCAGCATACAAAGGAAACACAGGTTCACAAAGGGAAGAGACAAGCGTGGAGTTCCCATAGGGGGAAATTGGAGACCGGGGAAGGGGGAAGTAGGAGGCTGGGATTCCCAGACAGACAGTCAACGTATCAAAAAGTTCTCATCAAGGGCGACCCAACCGAAAGCACAGGGAGTGCTACAAAACATTCCTCAATAAACCGACAGGGCAAAGAACCCGAAACGCTACGGGTGCAGCTACGTTTATAATTGCATCAAAGGGTCGTAGAGCTCAAACAGACGCAACGTTGTAATATAAACTATGCCGAAAGGGATAAGGACTATTCGATGACAAGGCAAGGAGGGGGTAAGAAATGCCTTTCCTCTGTTACCTCAGGCCTCTTTGACGTCGTCGGCTGGAGACACACCCCTGGAGCCTAGGCGGGCCTGGGTCCCACGGCTGGAGTATGCTGCTGCTGAGGGAGCAAGGGAGGAGGACGTGCCACCTGACCAGCGGCCCCTGGGACCTCTAGTGCCCATTCTCCCCCGCGTGGTACCACGGTCTCCCGGTCCAACGTGGCCCTCCTACGGGTAAGCAAAGCCCGGTGTACCCAAGGGACGGTGGAGCAGCTGAGAGGGAAGAGCTGTGAGGAAACCGGCTCTCCAGGGCTCCTGCTAGGCAGGTTCCCGCCTCCAGCCCACTTCATTAGAGTCGCCCCAGCTGCGAAGCACGGCACCCTCCGAGTAGCCCACTTGCAAGTCTTGCGATAGGCCTGGGGTGGGGCAGTGCAGGTTAAGCGGCAGGAGGCGAGGATACACAAGCCCTGGGGTGTGTGTTTAGCCACGTTCGACTCCCCATGTCCCGTCCAACACCGGGACCCCCGCTAAGGCTTTCTTTCCCCAAGTTACCCGAGAGGACACGGAGCAGTGCTGCCGCCTTGTGGCACACTGCCGTAACAACCTTAGAAACCCTGCCGAAGGGCACCTATCATTCACAAGGCCTGGGGCCTGCGGCTTCGCAAACACAGCCCTGCCCTCAAGAAATATCCTGGGCTAGGTACTCTGAAGTGAATTCAAATCAGGCCCGACTCTCAGACAGAAACCTTTCGAGACCTCAGTGGTACTCACCCGCGTTTTAGAAAACAGCACATTCAAATGAAAAGATGCTCAGGATCTGTCATGATTAGAGAGTGCAAAGGAAGTTCAACGAGGGTTTCCCTGGCTGCAGTCCTCACAAACGCTAAAAGCATTCAGAGCTCAAGAGGGCATGCCCAAAAGGGAAGCCTACCATTGCCGTTGCCGGGATCGTAAATTGGTGACAGCCGATATGAAGGTCAATAGGCAAGTTCCTTACCAAACTAAACACTGGAGGGACCCCGAGATTCGGCAAACCCGCTGCAGGTCGTATAACCAGCGACTAGCATCACTGGAAGGAAGCACTTGCACCCCAGTGGTCGTTGTGTTACCCTTTACCACAGCCAAGACACACAAAGGAACGAAATGTCGAGCGCGGGGTGAATGGAGAAAGGAGTTCTACCACCAACACTCCCTCGACTACCACTCATCCACAGAACAAAATGAACTCATACTATTTGCAGCAGCATGGGTGGAGCAGTAGATGATCTCACTAATTCTGGTAAATTAGAGGCAGCAAGACCCATATCGCAGGCTATCTCTTACATGTGCAGTCTAAATAGGGATACAAAGGAAGCAGCGTACAAAGGAAACACAGGTTCACAAAGGGAAGAGACAAGCGTGGAGTTCCCATAGGGGGAAATTGGAGACCGGGGAAGGGGGAAGTAGGAGGCTGGGATTCCCAGACAGACAGTCAACGTATCAAAAAGTTCTCATCAAGGGCGACCCAACCGAAAGCACAGGGAGTGCTACAAAACATTCCTCAATAAACCGACAGGGCAAAGAACCCGAAACGCTACGGGTGCAGCTACGTTCATAACTGCATCAAAGGGTCGTAGAGCTCAAACAGACACAACGTTGTATATAAACTATGCCGAAAGGGATAAGGACTATTCGATGACAAGGCAAGGAAGGGGGTAAGAAATGCCTTTCCTCTGTTACCTCAGGCCTCTTTGACGTCGTCGGCTGGAGACACACCCCTGGAGCCTAGGCGGGCCTGGGTCCCACGGCTGGAGTATGCTGCTGCTGAGGGAGCAAGGGAGGAGGACGTGCCACCTGACCAGCGGCCCCTGGGACCTCTAGTGCCCATTCTCCCCCGCGTGGTACCACGGTCTCCCGGTCCAACGTGGCCCTCCTACGGGTAAGCAAAGCCCGGTGTACCCAAGGGACGGTGGAGCAGCTGAGAGGGAAGAGCTGTGAGGAAACCGGCTCTCCAGGGCTCCTGCTAGGCAGGTTCCCGCCTCCAGCCCACTTCATTAGAGTCGCCCCAGCTGCGAAGCACGGCACCCTCCGAGTAGCCCACTTGCAAGTCTTGCGATAGGCCTGGGGTGGGGCAGTGCAGGTTAAGCGGCAGGAGGCGAGGATACACAAGCCCTGGGGTGTGTGTTTAGCCACGTTCGACTCCCCATGTCCCGTCCAACACCGGGACCCCCGCTAAGGCTTTCTTTCCCCAAGTTACCCGAGAGGACACGGAGCAGTGCTGCCGCCTTGTGGCACACTGCCGTAACAACCTTAGAAACCCTGCCGAAGGGCACCTATCATTCACAAGGCCTGCGGCCTGCGGCTTCGCAAACACAGCCCTGCCCTCAAGAAATATCCTGGGCTAGGTACTCTGAAGTGAATTCAAATCAGGCCCGACTCTCAGACAGAAACCTTTCGAGACCTCAGTGGTACTCACCCGCGTTTTAGAAAACAGCACATTCAAATGAAAAGATGCTCAGGATCTGTCATGATTAGAGAGTGCAAAGGAAGTTCAACGAGGGTTTCCCTGGCTGCAGTCCTCACAAACGCTAAAAGCGTTCAGAGCTCAAGAGGGCATGCCCAAAAGGGAAGCCTACCATTGCCGTTGCCGGGATCGTAAATTGGTGACAGCCGATATGAAGGTCAATAGGCAAGTTCCTTACCAAACTAAACACTGGAGGGACCCCGAGATTCGGCAAACCCGCTGCAGGTCGTATAACCAGCGACTAGCATCACTGGAAGGAAGCACTTGCACCCCAGTGGTCGTTGTGTTACCCTTTACCACAGCCAAGACATACAAAGGAACGAAATGTCGAGCGCGGGGTGAATGGAGAAAGGAGTTCTACCACCAACACTCCCTCGACTACCACTCATCCACAGAACAAAATGAACTCATACTATTTGCAGCAGCATGGGTGGAGCAGTAGATGATCTCACTAATTCTGGTAAATTAGAGGCAGCAAGACCCATATCGCAGGCTATCTCTTACATGTGCAGTCTAAATAGGGATACAAAGGAAGCAGCATACAAAGGAAACACAGGTTCACAAAGGGAAGAGACAAGCGTGGAGTTCCCATAGGGGGAAATTGGAGACCGGGGAAGGGGGAAGTAGGAGGCTGGGATTCCCAGACAGACAGTCAACGTATCAAAAAGTTCTCATCAAGGGCGACCCAACCGAAAGCACAGGGAGTGCTACAAAACATTCCTCAATAAACCGACAGGGCAAAGAACCTGAAACCCTACGGGTGCAGCTACGTTTATAATTGCATCAAAGGGTCGTAGAGCTCAAACAGACGCAACGTTGTAATATAAACTATGCCGAAAGGGATAAGGACTATTCGATGACAAGGCAAGGAGGGGGTAAGAAATGCCTTTCCTCTGTTACCTCAGGCCTCTTTGACGTCGTCGGCTGGAGACACACCCCTGGAGCCTAGGCGGGCCTGGGTCCCACGGCTGGAGTATGCTGCTGCTGAGGGAGCAAGGGAGGAGGACGTGCCACCTGACCAGCGGCCCCTGGGACCTCTAGTGCCCATTCTCCCCCGCGTGGTACCACGGTCTCCCGGTCCAACGTGGCCCTCCTACGGGTAAGCAAAGCCCGGTGTACCCAAGGGACGGTGGAGCAGCTGAGAGGGAAGAGCTGTGAGGAAACCGGCTCTCCAGGGCTCCTGCTAGGCAGGTTCCCGCCTCCAGCCCACTTCATTAGAGTCGCCCCAGCTGCGAAGCACGGCACCCTCCGAGTAGCCCACTTGCAAGTCTTGCGATAGGCCTGGGGTGGGGCAGTGCAGGTTAAGCGGCAGGAGGCGAGGATACACAAGCCCTGGGGTGTGTGTTTAGCCACGTTCGACTCCCCATGTCCCGTCCAACACCGGGACCCCCGCTAAGGCTTTCTTTCCCCAAGTTACCCGAGAGGACACGGAGCAGTGCTGCCGCCTTGTGGCACACTGCCGTAACAACCTTAGAAACCCTGCCGAAGGGCACCTATCATTCACAAGGCCTGCGGCCTGCGGCTTCGCAAACACAGCCCTGCCCTCAAGAAATATCCTGGGCTAGGTACTCTGAAGTGAATTCAAATCAGGCCCGACTCTCAGACAGAAACCTTTCGAGACCTCAGTGGTACTCACCCGCGTTTTAGAAAACAGCACATTCAAATGAAAAGATGCTCAGGATCTGTCATGATTAGAGAGTGCAAAGGAAGTTCAACGAGGGTTTCCCTGGCTGCAGTCCTCACAAACGCTAAAAGCGTTCAGAGCTCAAGAGGGCATGCCCAAAAGGGAAGCCTACCATTGCCGTTGCCGGGATCGTAAATTGGTGACAGCCGATATGAAGGTCAATAGGCAAGTTCCTTACCAAACTAAACACTGGAGGGACCCCGAGATTCGGCAAACCCGCTGCAGGTCGTATAACCAGCGACTAGCATCACTGGAAGGAAGCACTTGCACCCCAGTGGTCGTTGTGTTACCCTTTACCACAGCCAAGACACACAAAGCAACGAAATGTCGAGCGCGGGGGGAATGGAGAAAGGAGTTCTACCACCAACACTCCCTCGACTACCACTCATCCACAGAACAAAATGAACTCATACTATTTGCAGCAGCATGGGTGCAGCAGTAGATGATCTCACTAATTCTGGTAAATTAGAGGCAGCAAGACCCATATCGCAGGCTATCTCTTACATGTGCAGTCTAAATAGGGATACAAAGGAAGCAGCATACAAAGGAAACACAGGTTCACAAAGGGAAGAGACAAGCGTGGAGTTCCCATAGGGGGAAATTGGAGACCGGGGAAGGGGGAAGTAGGAGGCTGGGATTCCCAGACAGACAGTCAACGTATCAAAAAGTTCTCATCAAGGGCGACCCAACCGAAAGCACAGGGAGTGCTACAAAACATTCCTCAATAAACCGACAGGGCAAAGAACCCGAAACGCTACGGGTGCAGCTACGTTTATAACTGCATCAAAGGGTCGTAGAGCTCAAACAGACGCAACGTTGTATATAAACTATGCCGAAAGGGATAAGAACTATTCGATGACAAGGCAAGGAAGGGGGTAAGAAATGCCTTTCCTCTGTTACCTCAGGCCTCTTTGACGTCGTCGGCTGGAGACACACCCCTGGAGCCTAGGCGGGCCTGGGTCCCACGGCTGGAGTATGCTGCTGCTGAGGGAGCAAGGGAGGAGGACGTGCCACCTGACCAGCGGCCCCTGGGACCTCTAGTGCCCATTCTCCCCCGCGTGGTACCACGGTCTCCCGGTCCAACGTGGCCCTCCTACGGGTAAGCAAAGCCCGGTGTACCCAAGGGACGGTGGAGCAGCTGAGAGGGAAGAGCTGTGAGGAAACCGGCTCTCCAGGGCTCCTGCTAGGCAGGTTCCCGCCTCCAGCCCACTTCATTAGAGTCGCCCCAGCTGCGAAGCACGGCACCCTCCGAGTAGCCCACTTGCAAGTCTTGCGATAGGCCTGGGGTGGGGCAGTGCAGGTTAAGCGGCAGGAGGCGAGGATACACAAGCCCTGGGGTGTGTGTTTAGCCACGTTCGACTCCCCATGTCCCGTCCAACACCGGGACCCCCGCTAAGGCTTTCTTTCCCCAAGTTACCCGAGAGGACACGGAGCAGTGCTGCCGCCTTGTGGCACACTGCTGTAACAACCTTAGAAACCCTGCCGAAGGGCACCTATCATTCACAAGGCCTGCGGCCTGCGGCTTCGCAAACACAGCCCTGCCCTCAAGAAATATCCTGGGCTAGGTACTCTGAAGTGAATTCAAATCAGGCCCGACTCTCAGACAGAAACCTTTCGAGACCTCAGTGGTACTCACCCGCGTTTTAGAAAACAGCACATTCAAATGAAAAGATGCTCAGGATCTGTCATGATTAGAGAGTGCAAAGGAAGTTCAACGAGGGTTTCCCTGGCTGCAGTCCTCACAAACGCTAAAAGCGTTCAGAGCTCAAGAGGGCATGCCCAAAAGGGAAGCCTACCATTGCCGTTGCCGGGATCGTAAATTGGTAACAGCCGATATGAAGGTCAATAGGCAAGTTCCTTACCAAACTAAACACTGGAGGGACCCCGAGATTCGGCAAACCCGCTGCAGGTCGTATAACCAGCGACTAGCATCACTGGAAGGAAGCACTTGCACCCCAGTGGTCGTTGTGTTACCCTTTACCACAGCCAAGACATACAAAGGAACGAAATGTCGAGCGCGGGGGGAATGGAGAAAGGAGTTCTACCACCAACACTCCCTCGACTACCACTCATCCACAGAACAAAATGAACTCATACTATTTGCAGCAGCATGGGTGCAGCAGTAGATGATCTCACTAATTCTGGTAAATTAGAGGCAGCAAGACCCATATCGCAGGCTATCTCTTACATGTGCAGTCTAAATAGGGATACAAAGGAAGCAGCATACAAAGGAAACACAGGTTCACAAAGGGAAGAGACAAGCGTGGAGTTCCCATAGGGGGAAATTGGAGACCGGGGAAGGGGGAAGTAGGAGGCTGGGATTCCCAGACAGACAGTCAACGTATCAAAAAGTTCTCATCAAGGGCGACCCAACCGAAAGCACAGGGAGTGCTACAAAACATTCCTCAATAAACCGACAGGGCAAAGAACCCGAAACCCTACGGGTGCAGCTACGTTCATAATTGCATCAAAGGGTCGTAGAGCTCAAACAGACGCAACGTTGTAATATAAACTATGCCGAAAGGGATAAGGACTATTCGATGACAAGGCGAGGAGGGGGTAAGAAATGCCTTTCCTCTGTTACCTCAGGCCTCTTTGACGTCGTCGGCTGGAGACACACCCCTGGAGCCTAGGCGGGCCTGGGTCCCACGGCTGGAGTATGCTGCTGCTGAGGGAGCAAGGGAGGAGGACGTGCCACCTGACCAGCGGCCCCTGGGACCTCTAGTGCCCATTCTCCCCCGCGTGGTACCACGGTCTCCCGGTCCAACGTGGCCCTCCTACGGGTAAGCAAAGCCCGGTGTACCCAAGGGACGGTGGAGCAGCTGAGAGGGAAGAGCTGTGAGGAAACCGGCTCTCCAGGGCTCCTGCTAGGCAGGTTCCCGCCTCCAGCCCACTTCATTAGAGTCGCCCCAGCTGCGAAGCACGGCACCCTCCGAGTAGCCCACTTGCAAGTCTTGCGATAGGCCTGGGGTGGGGCAGTGCAGGTTAAGCGGCAGGAGGCGAGGATACACAAGCCCTGGGGTGTGTGTTTAGCCACGTTCGACTCCCCATGTCCCGTCCAACACCGGGACCCCCGCTAAGGCTTTCTTTCCCCAAGTTACCCGAGAGGACACGGAGCAGTGCTGCCGCCTTGTGGCACACTGCCGTAACAACCTTAGAAACCCTGCCGAAGGGCACCTATCATTCACAAGGCCTGCGGCCTGCGGCTTCGCAAACACAGCCCTGCCCTCAACAAATATCCTGGGCTAGGTACTCTGAAGTGAATTCAAATCAGGCCCGACTCTCAGACAGAAACCTTTCGAGACCTCAGTGGTACTCACCCGCGTTTTAGAAAACAGCACATTCAAATGAAAAGATGCTCAGGATCTGTCATGATTAGAGAGTGCAAAGGAAGTTCAACGAGGGTTTCCCTGGCTGCAGTCCTCACAAACGCTAAAAGCGTTCAGAGCTCAAGAGGGCATGCCCAAAAGGGAAGCCTACCATTGCCGTTGCCGGGATCGTAAATTGGTGACAGCCGATATGAAGGTCAATAGGCAAGTTCCTTACCAAACTAAACACTGGAGGGACCCCGAGATTCGGCAAACCCGCTGCAGGTCGTATAACCAGCGACTAGCATCACTGGAAGGAAGCACTTGCACCCCAGTGGTCGTTGTGTTACCCTTTACCACAGCCAAGACATACAAAGGAACGAAATGTCGAGCGCGGGGGGAATGGAGAAAGGAGTTCTACCACCAACACTCCCTCGACTACCACTCATCCACAGAACAAAATGAACTCATACTATTTGCAGCAGCATGGGTGCAGCAGTAGATGATCTCACTAATTCTGGTAAATTAGAGGCAGCAAGACCCATATCGCAGGCTATCTCTTACATGTGCAGTCTAAATAGGGATACAAAGGAAGCAGCATACAAAGGAAACACAGGTTCACAAAGGGAAGAGACAAGCGTGGAGTTCCCATAGGGGGAAATTGGAGACCGGGGAAGGGGGAAGTAGGAGGCTGGGATTCCCAGACAGACAGTCAACGTATCAAAAAGTTCTCATCAAGGGCGACCCAACCGAAAGCACAGGGAGTGCTACAAAACATTCCTCAATAAACCGACAGGGCAAAGAACCCGAAACCCTACGGGTGCAGCTACGTTCATAATTGCATCAAAGGGTCGTAGAGCTCAAACAGACGCAACGTTGTAATATAAACTATGCCGAAAGGGATAAGGACTATTCGATGACAAGGCGAGGAGGGGGTAAGAAATGCCTTTCCTCTGTTACCTCAGGCCTCTTTGACGTCGTCGGCTGGAGACACACCCCTGGAGCCTAGGCGGGCCTGGGTCCCACGGCTGGAGTATGCTGCTGCTGAGGGAGCAAGGGAGGAGGACGTGCCACCTGACCAGCGGCCCCTGGGACCTCTAGTGCCCATTCTCCCCCGCGTGGTACCACGGTCTCCCGGTCCAACGTGGCCCTCCTACGGGTAAGCAAAGCCCGGTGTACCCAAGGGACGGTGGAGCAGCTGAGAGGGAAGAGCTGTGAGGAAACCGGCTCTCCAGGGCTCCTGCTAGGCAGGTTCCCGCCTCCAGCCCACTTCATTAGAGTCGCCCCAGCTGCGAAGCACGGCACCCTCCGAGTAGCCCACTTGCAAGTCTTGCGATAGGCCTGGGGTGGGGCAGTGCAGGTTAAGCGGCAGGAGGCGAGGATACACAAGCCCTGGGGTGTGTGTTTAGCCACGTTCGACTCCCCATGTCCCGTCCAACACCGGGACCCCCGCTAAGGCTTTCTTTCCCCAAGTTACCCGAGAGGACACGGAGCAGTGCTGCCGCCTTGTGGCACACTGCCGTAACAACCTTAGAAACCCTGCCGAAGGGCACCTATCATTCACAAGGCCTGGGGCCTGCGGCTTCACAAACACAGCCCTGCCCTCAAGAAATATCCTGGGCTAGGTACTCTGAAGTGAATTCAAATCAGGCCCGACTCTCAGACAGAAACCTTTCGAGACCTCAGTGGTACTCACCCGCGTTTTAGAAAACAGCACATTCAAATGAAAAGATGCTCAGGATCTGTCATGATTAGAGAGTGCAAAGGAAGTTCAACGAGGGTTTCCCTGGCTGCAGTCCTCACAAACGCTAAAAGCGTTCAGAGCTCAAGAGGGCATGCCCAAAAGGGAAGCCTACCATTGCCGTTGCCGGGATCGTAAATTGGTGACAGCCGATATGAAGGTCAATAGGCAAGTTCCTTACCAAACTAAACACTGGAGGGACCCCGAGATTCGGCAAACCCGCTGCAGGTCGTATAACCAGCGACTAGCATCACTGGAAGGAAGCACTTGCACCCCAGTGGTCGTTGTGTTACCCTTTACCACAGCCAAGACACACAAAGGAACGAAATGTCGAGCGCGGGGTGAATGGAGAAAGGAGTTCTACCACCAACACTCCCTCGACTACCACTCATCCACAGAACAAAATGAACTCATACTATTTGCAGCAGCATGGGTGGAGCAGTAGATGATCTCACTAATTCTGGTAAATTAGAGGCAGCAAGACCCATATCGCAGGCTATCTCTTACATGTGCAGTCTAAATAGGGATACAAAGGAAGCAGCGTACAAAGGAAACACAGGTTCACAAAGGGAAGAGACAAGCGTGGAGTTCCCATAGGGGGAAATTGGAGACCGGGGAAGGGGGAAGTAGGAGGCTGGGATTCCCAGACAGACAGTCAACGTATCAAAAAGTTCTCATCAAGGGCGACCCAACCGAAAGCACAGGGAGTGCTACAAAACATTCCTCAATAAACCGACAGGGCAAAGAACCCGAAACGCTACGGGTGCAGCTACGTTCATAACTGCATCAAAGGGTCGTAGAGCTCAAACAGACACAACGTTGTATATAAACTATGCCGAAAGGGATAAGGACTATTCGATGACAAGGCAAGGAAGGGGGTAAGAAATGCCTTTCCTCTGTTACCTCAGGCCTCTTTGACGTCGTCGGCTGGAGACACACCCCTGGAGCCTAGGCGGGCCTGGGTCCCACGGCTGGAGTATGCTGCTGCTGAGGGAGCAAGGGAGGAGGACGTGCCACCTGACCAGCGGCCCCTGGGACCTCTAGTGCCCATTCTCCCCCGCGTGGTACCACGGTCTCCCGGTCCAACGTGGCCCTCCTACGGGTAAGCAAAGCCCGGTGTACCCAAGGGACGGTGGAGCAGCTGAGAGGGAAGAGCTGTGAGGAAACCGGCTCTCCAGGGCTCCTGCTAGGCAGGTTCCCGCCTCCAGCCCACTTCATTAGAGTCGCCCCAGCTGCGAAGCACGGCACCCTCCGAGTAGCCCACTTGCAAGTCTTGCGATAGGCCTGGGGTGGGGCAGTGCAGGTTAAGCGGCAGGAGGCGAGGATACACAAGCCCTGGGGTGTGTGTTTAGCCACGTTCGACTCCCCATGTCCCGTCCAACACCGGGACCCCCGCTAAGGCTTTCTTTCCCCAAGTTACCCGAGAGGACACGGAGCAGTGCTGCCGCCTTGTGGCACACTGCCGTAACAACCTTAGAAACCCTGCCGAAGGGCACCTATCATTCACAAGGCCTGCGGCCTGCGGCTTCGCAAACACAGCCCTGCCCTCAAGAAATATCCTGGGCTAGGTACTCTGAAGTGAATTCAAATCAGGCCCGACTCTCAGACAGAAACCTTTCGAGACCTCAGTGGTACTCACCCGCGTTTTAGAAAACAGCACATTCAAATGAAAAGATGCTCAGGATCTGTCATGATTAGAGAGTGCAAAGGAAGTTCAACGAGGGTTTCCCTGGCTGCAGTCCTCACAAACGCTAAAAGCGTTCAGAGCTCAAGAGGGCATGCCCAAAAGGGAAGCCTACCATTGCCGTTGCCGGGATCGTAAATTGGTGACAGCCGATATGAAGGTCAATAGGCAAGTTCCTTACCAAACTAAACACTGGAGGGACCCCGAGATTCGGCAAACCCGCTGCAGGTCGTATAACCAGCGACTAGCATCACTGGAAGGAAGCACTTGCACCCCAGTGGTCGTTGTGTTACCCTTTACCACAGCCAAGACATACAAAGGAACGAAATGTCGAGCGCGGGGTGAATGGAGAAAGGAGTTCTACCACCAACACTCCCTCGACTACCACTCATCCACAGAACAAAATGAACTCATACTATTTGCAGCAGCATGGGTGGAGCAGTAGATGATCTCACTAATTCTGGTAAATTAGAGGCAGCAAGACCCATATCGCAGGCTATCTCTTACATGTGCAGTCTAAATAGGGATACAAAGGAAGCAGCATACAAAGGAAACACAGGTTCACAAAGGGAAGAGACAAGCGTGGAGTTCCCATAGGGGGAAATTGGAGACCGGGGAAGGGGGAAGTAGGAGGCTGGGATTCCCAGACAGACAGTCAACGTATCAAAAAGTTCTCATCAAGGGCGACCCAACCGAAAGCACAGGGAGTGCTACAAAACATTCCTCAATAAACCGACAGGGCAAAGAACCTGAAACCCTACGGGTGCAGCTACGTTTATAATTGCATCAAAGGGTCGTAGAGCTCAAACAGACGCAACGTTGTAATATAAACTATGCCGAAAGGGATAAGGACTATTCGATGACAAGGCAAGGAGGGGGTAAGAAATGCCTTTCCTCTGTTACCTCAGGCCTCTTTGACGTCGTCGGCTGGAGACACACCCCTGGAGCCTAGGCGGGCCTGGGTCCCACGGCTGGAGTATGCTGCTGCTGAGGGAGCAAGGGAGGAGGACGTGCCACCTGACCAGCGGCCCCTGGGACCTCTAGTGCCCATTCTCCCCCGCGTGGTACCACGGTCTCCCGGTCCAACGTGGCCCTCCTACGGGTAAGCAAAGCCCGGTGTACCCAAGGGACGGTGGAGCAGCTGAGAGGGAAGAGCTGTGAGGAAACCGGCTCTCCAGGGCTCCTGCTAGGCAGGTTCCCGCCTCCAGCCCACTTCATTAGAGTCGCCCCAGCTGCGAAGCACGGCACCCTCCGAGTAGCCCACTTGCAAGTCTTGCGATAGGCCTGGGGTGGGGCAGTGCAGGTTAAGCGGCAGGAGGCGAGGATACACAAGCCCTGGGGTGTGTGTTTAGCCACGTTCGACTCCCCATGTCCCGTCCAACACCGGGACCCCCGCTAAGGCTTTCTTTCCCCAAGTTACCCGAGAGGACACGGAGCAGTGCTGCCGCCTTGTGGCACACTGCCGTAACAACCTTAGAAACCCTGCCGAAGGGCACCTATCATTCACAAGGCCTGCGGCCTGCGGCTTCGCAAACACAGCCCTGCCCTCAACAAATATCCTGGGCTAGGTACTCTGAAGTGAATTCAAATCAGGCCCGACTCTCAGACAGAAACCTTTCGAGACCTCAGTGGTACTCACCCGCGTTTTAGAAAACAGCACATTCAAATGAAAAGATGCTCAGGATCTGTCATGATTAGAGAGTGCAAAGGAAGTTCAACGAGGGTTTCCCTGGCTGCAGTCCTCACAAACGCTAAAAGCGTTCAGAGCTCAAGAGGGCATGCCCAAAAGGGAAGCCTACCATTGCCGTTGCCGGGATCGTAAATTGGTGACAGCCGATATGAAGGTCAATAGGCAAGTTCCTTACCAAACTAAACACTGGAGGGACCCCGAGATTCGGCAAACCCGCTGCAGGTCGTATAACCAGCGACTAGCATCATTGGAAGGAAGCACTTGCACCCCAGTGGTCGTTGTGTTACCCTTTACCACAGCCAAGACACACAAAGGAACGAAATGTCGAGCGCGGGGTGAATGGAGAAAGGAGTTCTACCACCAACACTCCCTCGACTACCACTCATCCACAGAACAAAATGAACTCATACTATTTGCAGCAGCATGGGTGCAGCAGTAGATGATCTCACTAATTCTGGTAAATTAGAGGCAGCAAGACCCATATCGCAGGCTATCTCTTACATGTGCAGTCTAAATAGGGATACAAAGGAAGCAGCGTACAAAGGAAACACAGGTTCACAAAGGGAAGAGACAAGCGTGGAGTTCCCATAGGGGGAAATTGGAGACCGGGGAAGGGGGAAGTAGGAGGCTGGGATTCCCAGACAGACAGTCAACGTATCAAAAAGTTCTCATCAAGGGCGACCCAACCGAAAGCACAGGGAGTGCTACAAAACATTCCTCAATAAACCGACAGGGCAAAGAACCCGAAACGCTACGGGTGCAGCTACGTTCATAACTGCATCAAAGGGTCGTAGAGCTCAAACAGACGCAACGTTGTATATAAACTATGCCGAAAGGGATAAGGACTATTCGATGACAAGGCAAGGAAGGGGGTAAGAAATGCCTTTCCTCTGTTACCTCAGGCCTCTTTGACGTCGTCGGCTGGAGACACACCCCTGGAGCCTAGGCGGGCCTGGGTCCCACGGCTGGAGTATGCTGCTGCTGAGGGAGCAAGGGAGGAGGACGTGCCACCTGACCAGCGGCCCCTGGGACCTCTAGTGCCCATTCTCCCCCGCGTGGTACCACGGTCTCCCGGTCCAACGTGGCCCTCCTACGGGTAAGCAAAGCCCGGTGTACCCAAGGGACGGTGGAGCAGCTGAGAGGGAAGAGCTGTGAGGAAACCGGCTCTCCAGGGCTCCTGCTAGGCAGGTTCCCGCCTCCAGCCCACTTCATTAGAGTCGCCCCAGCTGCGAAGCACGGCACCCTCCGAGTAGCCCACTTGCAAGTCTTGCGATAGGCCTGGGGTGGGGCAGTGCAGGTTAAGCGGCAGGAGGCGAGGATACACAAGCCCTGGGGTGTGTGTTTAGCCACGTTCGACTCCCCATGTCCCGTCCAACACCGGGACCCCCGCTAAGGCTTTCTTTCCCCAAGTTACCCGAGAGGACACGGAGCAGTGCTGCCGCCTTGTGGCACACTGCCGTAACAACCTTAGAAACCCTGCCGAAGGGCACCTATCATTCACAAGGCCTGCGGCCTGCGGCTTCGCAAACACAGCCCTGCCCTCAAGAAATATCCTGGGCTAGGTACTCTGAAGTGAATTCAAATCAGGCCCGACTCTCAGACAGAAACCTTTCGAGACCTCAGTGGTACTCACCCGCGTTTTAGAAAACAGCACATTCAAATGAAAAGATGCTCAGGATCTGTCATGATTAGAGAGTGCAAAGGAAGTTCAACGAGGGTTTCCCTGGCTGCAGTCCTCACAAACGCTAAAAGCGTTCAGAGCTCAAGAGGGCATGCCCAAAAGGGAAGCCTACCATTGCCGTTGCCGGGATCGTAAATTGGTGACAGCCGATATGAAGGTCAATAGGCAAGTTCCTTACCAAACTAAACACTGGAGGGACCCCGAGATTCGGCAAACCCGCTGCAGGTCGTATAACCAGCGACTAGCATCACTGGAAGGAAGCACTTGCACCCCAGTGGTCGTTGTGTTACCCTTTACCACAGCCAAGACATACAAAGGAACGAAATGTCGAGCGCGGGGTGAATGGAGAAAGGAGTTCTACCACCAACACTCCCTCGACTACCACTCATCCACAGAACAAAATGAACTCATACTATTTGAGGCAGCATGGGTGCAGCAGTAGATGATCTCACTAATTCTGGTAAATTAGAGGCAGCAAGACCCATATCGCAGGCTATCTCTTACATGTGCAGTCTAAATAGGGATACAAAGGAAGCAGCATACAAAGGAAACACAGGTTCACAAAGGGAAGAGACAAGCGTGGAGTTCCCATAGGGGGAAATTGGAGACCGGGGAAGGGGGAAGTAGGAGGCTGGGATTCCCAGACAGACAGTCAACGTATCAAAAAGTTCTCATCAAGGGCGACCCAACCGAAAGCACAGGGAGTGCTACAAAACATTCCTCAATAAACCGACAGGGCAAAGAACCCGAAACCCTACGGGTGCAGCTACGTTCATAATTGCATCAAAGGGTCGTAGAGCTCAAACAGACGCAACGTTGTAATATAAACTATGCCGAAAGGGATAAGGACTATTCGATGACAAGGCAAGGAGGGGGTAAGAAATGCCTTTCCTCTGTTACCTCAGGCCTCTTTGACGTCGTCGGCTGGAGACACACCCCTGGAGCCTAGGCGAGCCTGGGTCCCACGGCTGGAGTATGCTGCTGCTGAGGGAGCAAGGGAGGAGGACGTGCCACCTGACCAGCGGCCCCTGGGACCTCTAGTGCCCATTCTCCCCCGCGTGGTACCACGGTCTCCCGGTCCAACGTGGCCCTCCTACGGGTAAGCAAAGCCCGGTGTACCCAAGGGACGGTGGAGCAGCTGAGAGGGAAGAGCTTTGAGGAAACCGGCTCTCCAGGGCTCCTGCTAGGCAGGTTCCCGCCTCCAGCCCACTTCATTAGAGTCGCCCCAGCTGCGAAGCACGGCACCCTCCGAGTAGCCCACTTGCAAGTCTTGCGATAGGCCTGGGGTGGGGCAGTGCAGGTTAAGCGGCAGGAGGCGAGGATACACAAGCCCTGGGGTGTGTGTTTAGCCACGTTCGACTCCCCATGTCCCGTCCAACACCGGGACCCCCGCTAAGGCTTTCTTTCCCCAAGTTACCCGAGAGGACACGGAGCAGTGCTGCCGCCTTGTGGCACACTGCCGTAACAACCTTAGAAACCCTGCCGAAGGGCACCTATCATTCACAAGGCCTGCGGCCTGCGGCTTCGCAAACACAGCCCTGCCCTCAAGAAATATCCTGGGCTAGGTACTCTGAAGTGAATTCAAATCAGGCCCGACTCTCAGACAGAAACCTTTCGAGACCTCAGTGGTACTCACCCGCGTTTTAGAAAACAGCACATTCACATGAAAAGATGCTCAGGATCTGTCATGATTAGAGAGTGCAAAGGAAGTTCAACGAGGGTTTCCCTGGCTGCAGTCCTCAAAAACGCTAAAAGCGTTCAGAGCTCAAGAGGGCATGCCCAAAAGGGAAGCCTACCATTGCCGTTGCCGGGATCGTAAATTGGTGACAGCCGATATGAAGGTCAATAGGCAAGTTCCTTACCAAACTAAACACTGGAGGGACCCCGAGATTCGGCAAACCCGCTGCAGGTCGTATAACCAGCGACTAGCATCACTGGAAGGAAGCACTTGCACCCCAGTGGTCGTTGTGTTACCCTTTACCACAGCCAAGACATACAAAGGAACGAAATGTCGAGCGCGGGGTGAATGGAGAAAGGAGTTCTACCACCAACACTCCCTCGACTACCACTCATCCACAGAACAAAATGAACTCATACTATTTGCAGCAGCATGGGTGGAGCAGTAGATGATCTCACTAATTCTGGTAAATTAGAGGCAGCAAGACCCATATCGCAGGCTATCTCTTACATGTGCAGTCTAAATAGGGATACAAAGGAAGCAGCATACAAAGGAAACACAGGTTCACAAAGGGAAGAGACAAGCGTGGAGTTCCCATAGGGGGAAATTGGAGACCGGGGAAGGGGGAAGTAGGAGGCTGGGATTCCCAGACAGACAGTCAACGTATCAAAAAGTTCTCATCAAGGGCGACCCAACCGAAAGCACAGGGAGTGCTACAAAACATTCCTCAATAAACCGACAGGGCAAAGAACCCGAAACGCTACGGGTGCAGCTACGTTTATAATTGCATCAAAGGGTCGTAGAGCTCAAACAGACGCAACGTTGTAATATAAACTATGCCGAAAGGGATAAGGACTATTCGATGACAAGGCAAGGAGGGGGTAAGAAATGCCTTTCCTCTGTTACCTCAGGCCTCTTTGACGTCGTCGGCTGGAGACACACCCCTGGAGCCTAGGCGGGCCTGGGTCCCACGGCTGGAGTATGCTGCTGCTGAGGGAGCAAGGGAGGAGGACGTGCCACCTGACCAGCGGCCCCTGGGACCTCTAGTGCCCATTCTCCCCCGCGTGGTACCACGGTCTCCCGGTCCAACGTGGCCCTCCTACGGGTAAGCAAAGCCCGGTGTACCCAAGGGACGGTGGAGCAGCTGAGAGGGAAGAGCTGTGAGGAAACCGGCTCTCCAGGGCTCCTGCTAGGCAGGTTCCCGCCTCCAGCCCACTTCATTAGAGTCGCCCCAGCTGCGAAGCACGGCACCCTCCGAGTAGCCCACTTGCAAGTCTTGCGATAGGCCTGGGGTGGGGCAGTGCAGGTTAAGCGGCAGGAGGCGAGGATACACAAGCCCTGGGGTGTGTGTTTAGCCACGTTCGACTCCCCATGTCCCGTCCAACACCGGGACCCCCGCTAAGGCTTTCTTTCCCCAAGTTACCCGAGAGGACACGGAGCAGTGCTGCCGCCTTGTGGCACACTGCCGTAACAACCTTAGAAACCCTGCCGAAGGGCACCTATCATTCACAAGGCCTGCGGCCTGCGGCTTCGCAAACACAGCCCTGCCCTCAAGAAATATCCTGGGCTAGGTACTCTGAAGTGAATTCAAATCAGGCCCGACTCTCAGACAGAAACCTTTCGAGACCTCAGTGGTACTCACCCGCGTTTTAGAAAACAGCACATTCAAATGAAAAGATGCTCAGGATCTGTCATGATTAGAGAGTGCAAAGGAAGTTCAACGAGGGTTTCCCTGGCTGCAGTCCTCACAAACGCTAAAAGCGTTCAGAGCTCAAGAGGGCATGCCCAAAAGGGAAGCCTACCATTGCCGTTGCCGGGATCGTAAATTGGTGACAGCCGATATGAAGGTCAATAGGCAAGTTCCTTACCGAACTAAACACTGGAGGGACCCCGAGATTCGGCAAACCCGCTGCAGGTCGTATAACCAGCGACTAGCATCACTGGAAGGAAGCACTTGCACCCCAGTGGTCGTTGTGTTACCCTTTACCACAGCCAAGACATACAAAGGAACGAAATGTCGAGCGCGGGGTGAATGGAGAAAGGAGTTCTACCACCAACACTCCCTCGACTACCACTCATCCACAGAACAAAATGAACTCATACTATTTGAGGCAGCATGGGTGCAGCAGTAGATGATCTCACTAATTCTGGTAAATTAGAGGCAGCAAGACCCATATCGCAGGCTATCTCTTACATGTGCAGTCTAAATAGGGATACAAAGGAAGCAGCATACAAAGGAAACACAGGTTCACAAAGGGAAGAGACAAGCGTGGAGTTCCCATAGGGGGAAATTGGAGACCGGGGAAGGGGGAAGTAGGAGGCTGGGATTCCCAGACAGACAGTCAACGTATCAAAAAGTTCTCATCAAGGGCGACCCAACCGAAAGCACAGGGAGTGCTACAAAACATTCCTCAATAAACCGACAGGGCAAAGAACCCGAAACCCTACGGGTGCAGCTACGTTCATAATTGCATCAAAGGGTCGTAGAGCTCAAACAGACGCAACGTTGTAATATAAACTATGCCGAAAGGGATAAGGACTATTCGATGACAAGGCAAGGAGGGGGTAAGAAATGCCTTTCCTCTGTTACCTCAGGCCTCTTTGACGTCGTCGGCTGGAGACACACCCCTGGAGCCTAGGCGAGCCTGGGTCCCACGGCTGGAGTATGCTGCTGCTGAGGGAGCAAGGGAGGAGGACGTGCCACCTGACCAGCGGCCCCTGGGACCTCTAGTGCCCATTCTCCCCCGCGTGGTACCACGGTCTCCCGGTCCAACGTGGCCCTCCTACGGGTAAGCAAAGCCCGGTGTACCCAAGGGACGGTGGAGCAGCTGAGAGGGAAGAGCTTTGAGGAAACCGGCTCTCCAGGGCTCCTGCTAGGCAGGTTCCCGCCTCCAGCCCACTTCATTAGAGTCGCCCCAGCTGCGAAGCACGGCACCCTCCGAGTAGCCCACTTGCAAGTCTTGCGATAGGCCTGGGGTGGGGCAGTGCAGGTTAAGCGGCAGGAGGCGAGGATACACAAGCCCTGGGGTGTGTGTTTAGCCACGTTCGACTCCCCATGTCCCGTCCAACACCGGGACCCCCGCTAAGGCTTTCTTTCCCCAAGTTACCCGAGAGGACACGGAGCAGTGCTGCCGCCTTGTGGCACACTGCCGTAACAACCTTAGAAACCCTGCCGAAGGGCACCTATCATTCACAAGGCCTGCGGCCTGCGGCTTCGCAAACACAGCCCTGCCCTCAAGAAATATCCTGGGCTAGGTACTCTGAAGTGAATTCAAATCAGGCCCGACTCTCAGACAGAAACCTTTCGAGACCTCAGTGGTACTCACCCGCGTTTTAGAAAACAGCACATTCACATGAAAACATGCTCAGGATCTGTCATGATTAGAGAGTGCAAAGGAAGTTCAACGAGGGTTTCCCTGGCTGCAGTCCTCACAAACGCTAAAAGCGTTCAGAGCTCAAGAGGGCATGCCCAAAAGGGAAGCCTACCATTGCCGTTGCCGGGATCGTAAATTGGTGACAGCCGATATGAAGGTCAATAGGCAAGTTCCTTACCAAACTAAACACTGGAGGGACCCCGAGATTCGGCAAACCCGCTGCAGGTCGTATAACCAGCGACTAGCATCACTGGAAGGAAGCACTTGCACCCCAGTGGTCGTTGTGTTACCCTTTACCACAGCCAAGACATACAAAGGAACGAAATGTCGAGCGCGGGGTGAATGGAGAAAGGAGTTCTACCACCAACACTCCCTCGACTACCACTCATCCACAGAACAAAATGAACTCATACTATTTGCAGCAGCATGGGTGGAGCAGTAGATGATCTCACTAATTCTGGTAAATTAGAGGCAGCAAGACCCATATCGCAGGCTATCTCTTACATGTGCAGTCTAAATAGGGATACAAAGGAAGCAGCGTACAAAGGAAACACAGGTTCACAAAGGGAAGAGACAAGCGTGGAGTTCCCATAGGGGGAAATTGGAGACCGGGGAAGGGGGAAGTAGGAGGCTGGGATTCCCAGACAGACAGTCAACGTATCAAAAAGTTCTCATCAAGGGCGACCCAACCGAAAGCACAGGGAGTGCTACAAAACATTCCTCAATAAACCGACAGGGCAAAGAACCCGAAACGCTACGGGTGCAGCTACGTTCATAACTGCATCAAAGGGTCGTAGAGCTCAAACAGACACAACGTTGTATATAAACTATGCCGAAAGGGATAAGGACTATTCGATGACAAGGCAAGGAAGGGGGTAAGAAATGCCTTTCCTCTGTTACCTCAGGCCTCTTTGACGTCGTCGGCTGGAGACACACCCCTGGAGCCTAGGCGGGCCTGGGTCCCACGGCTGGAGTATGCTGCTGCTGAGGGAGCAAGGGAGGAGGACGTGCCACCTGACCAGCGGCCCCTGGGACCTCTAGTGCCCATTCTCCCCCGCGTGGTACCACGGTCTCCCGGTCCAACGTGGCCCTCCTACGGGTAAGCAAAGTCCGGTGTACCCAAGGGACGGTGGAGCAGCTGAGAGGGAAGAGCTGTGAGGAAACCGGCTCTCCAGGGCTCCTGCTAGGCAGGTTCCCGCCTCCAGCCCACTTCATTAGAGTCGCCCCAGCTGCGAAGCACGGCACCCTCCGAGTAGCCCACTTGCAAGTCTTGCGATAGGCCTGGGGTGGGGCAGTGCAGGTTAAGCGGCAGGAGGCGAGGATACACAAGCCCTGGGGTGTGTGTTTAGCCACGTTCGACTCCCCATGTCCCGTCCAACACCGGGACCCCCGCTAAGGCTTTCTTTCCCCAAGTTACCCGAGAGGACACGGAGCAGTGCTGCCGCCTTGTGGCACACTGCCGTAACAACCTTAGAAACCCTGCCGAAGGGCACCTATCATTCACAAGGCCTGCGGCCTGCGGCTTCGCAAACACAGCCCTGCCCTCAACAAATATCCTGGGCTAGGTACTCTGAAGTGAATTCAAATCAGGCCCGACTCTCAGACAGAAACCTTTCGAGACCTCAGTGGTACTCACCCGCGTTTTAGAAAACAGCACATTCAAATGAAAAGATGCTCAGGATCTGTCATGATTAGAGAGTGCAAAGGAAGTTCAACGAGGGTTTCCCTGGCTGCAGTCCTCACAAACGCTAAAAGCGTTCAGAGCTCAAGAGGGCATGCCCAAAAGGGAAGCCTACCATTGCCGTTGCCGGGATCGTAAATTGGTGACAGCCGATATGAAGGTCAATAGGCAAGTTCCTTACCAAACTAAACACTGGAGGGACCCCGAGATTCGGCAAACCCGCTGCAGGTCGTATAACCAGCGACTAGCATCACTGGAAGGAAGCACTTGCACCCCAGTGGTCGTTGTGTTACCCTTTACCACAGCCAAGACACACAAAGCAACGAAATGTCGAGCGCGGGGGGAATGGAGAAAGGAGTTCTACCACCAACACTCCCTCGACTACCACTCATCCACAGAACAAAATGAACTCATACTATTTGCAGCAGCATGGGTGGAGCAGTAGATGATCTCACTAATTCTGGTAAATTAGAGGCAGCAAGACCCATATCGCAGGCTATCTCTTACATGTGCAGTCTAAATAGGGATACAAAGGAAGCAGCGTACAAAGGAAACACAGGTTCACAAAGGGAAGAGACAAGCGTGGAGTTCCCATAGGGGGAAATTGGAGACCGGGGAAGGGGGAAGTAGGAGGCTGGGATTCCCAGACAGACAGTCAACGTATCAAAAAGTTCTCATCAAGGGCGACCCAACCGAAAGCACAGGGAGTGCTACAAAACATTCCTCAATAAACCGACAGGGCAAAGAACCCGAAACGCTACGGGTGCAGCTACGTTCATAACTGCATCAAAGGGTCGTAGAGCTCAAACAGACACAACGTTGTATATAAACTATGCCGAAAGGGATAAGGACTATTCGATGACAAGGCAAGGAAGGGGGTAAGAAATGCCTTTCCTCTGTTACCTCAGGCCTCTTTGACGTCGTCGGCTGGAGACACACCCCTGGAGCCTAGGCGGGCCTGGGTCCCACGGCTGGAGTATGCTGCTGCTGAGGGAGCAAGGGAGGAGGACGTGCCACCTGACCAGCGGCCCCTGGGACCTCTAGTGCCCATTCTCCCCCGCGTGGTACCACGGTCTCCCGGTCCAACGTGGCCCTCCTACGGGTAAGCAAAGCCCGGTGTACCCAAGGGACGGTGGAGCAGCTGAGAGGGAAGAGCTGTGAGGAAACCGGCTCTCCAGGGCTCCTGCTAGGCAGGTTCCCGCCTCCAGCCCACTTCATTAGAGTCGCCCCAGCTGCGAAGCACGGCACCCTCCGAGTAGCCCACTTGCAAGTCTTGCGATAGGCCTGGGGTGGGGCAGTGCAGGTTAAGCGGCAGGAGGCGAGGATACACAAGCCCTGGGGTGTGTGTTTAGCCACGTTCGACTCCCCATGTCCCGTCCAACACCGGGACCCCCGCTAAGGCTTTCTTTCCCCAAGTTACCCGAGAGGACACGGAGCAGTGCTGCCGCCTTGTGGCACACTGCCGTAACAACCTTAGAAACCCTGCCGAAGGGCACCTATCATTCACAAGGCCTGCGGCCTGCGGCTTCGCAAACACAGCCCTGCCCTCAACAAATATCCTGGGCTAGGTACTCTGAAGTGAATTCAAATCAGGCCCGACTCTCAGACAGAAACCTTTCGAGACCTCAGTGGTACTCACCCGCGTTTTAGAAAACAGCACATTCAAATGAAAAGATGCTCAGGATCTGTCATGATTAGAGAGTGCAAAGGAAGTTCAACGAGGGTTTCCCTGGCTGCAGTCCTCACAAACGCTAAAAGCGTTCAGAGCTCAAGAGGGCATGCCCAAAAGGGAAGCCTACCATTGCCGTTGCCGGGATCGTAAATTGGTGACAGCCGATATGAAGGTCAATAGGCAAGTTCCTTACCAAACTAAACACTGGAGGGACCCCGAGATTCGGCAAACCCGCTGCAGGTCGTATAACCAGCGACTAGCATCACTGGAAGGAAGCACTTGCACCCCAGTGGTCGTTGTGTTACCCTTTACCACAGCCAAGACACACAAAGCAACGAAATGTCGAGCGCGGGGGGAATGGAGAAAGGAGTTCTACCACCAACACTCCCTCGACTACCACTCATCCACAGAACAAAATGAACTCATACTATTTGCAGCAGCATGGGTGCAGCAGTAGATGATCTCACTAATTCTGGTAAATTAGAGGCAGCAAGACCCATATCGCAGGCTATCTCTTACATGTGCAGTCTAAATAGGGATACAAAGGAAGCAGCATACAAAGGAAACACAGGTTCACAAAGGGAAGAGACAAGCGTGGAGTTCCCATAGGGGGAAATTGGAGACCGGGGAAGGGGGAAGTAGGAGGCTGGGATTCCCAGACAGACAGTCAACGTATCAAAAAGTTCTCATCAAGGGCGACCCAACCGAAAGCACAGGGAGTGCTACAAAACATTCCTCAATAAACCGACAGGGCAAAGAACCCGAAACGCTACGGGTGCAGCTACGTTTATAACTGCATCAAAGGGTCGTAGAGCTCAAACAGACGCAACGTTGTATATAAACTATGCCGAAAGGGATAAGAACTATTCGATGACAAGGCAAGGAAGGGGGTAAGAAATGCCTTTCCTCTGTTACCTCAGGCCTCTTTGACGTCGTCGGCTGGAGACACACCCCTGGAGCCTAGGCGGGCCTGGGTCCCACGGCTGGAGTATGCTGCTGCTGAGGGAGCAAGGGAGGAGGACGTGCCACCTGACCAGCGGCCCCTGGGACCTCTAGTGCCCATTCTCCCCCGCGTGGTACCACGGTCTCCCGGTCCAACGTGGCCCTCCTACGGGTAAGCAAAGCCCGGTGTACCCAAGGGACGGTGGAGCAGCTGAGAGGGAAGAGCTGTGAGGAAACCGGCTCTCCAGGGCTCCTGCTAGGCAGGTTCCCGCCTCCAGCCCACTTCATTAGAGTCGCCCCAGCTGCGAAGCACGGCACCCTCCGAGTAGCCCACTTGCAAGTCTTGCGATAGGCCTGGGGTGGGGCAGTGCAGGTTAAGCGGCAGGAGGCGAGGATACACAAGCCCTGGGGTGTGTGTTTAGCCACGTTCGACTCCCCATGTCCCGTCCAACACCGGGACCCCCGCTAAGGCTTTCTTTCCCCAAGTTACCCGAGAGGACACGGAGCAGTGCTGCCGCCTTGTGGCACACTGCCGTAACAACCTTAGAAACCCTGCCGAAGGGCACCTATCATTCACAAGGCCTGCGGCCTGCGGCTTCGCAAACACAGCCCTGCCCTCAAGAAATATCCTGGGCTAGGTACTCTGAAGTGAATTCAAATCAGGCCCGACTCTCAGACAGAAACCTTTCGAGACCTCAGTGGTACTCACCCGCGTTTTAGAAAACAGCACATTCAAATGAAAAGATGCTCAGGATCTGTCATGATTAGAGAGTGCAAAGGAAGTTCAACGAGGGTTTCCCTGGCTGCAGTCCTCACAAACGCTAAAAGCGTTCAGAGCTCAAGAGGGCATGCCCAAAAGGGAAGCCTACCATTGCCGTTGCCGGGATCGTAAATTGGTAACAGCCGATATGAAGGTCAATAGGCAAGTTCCTTACCAAACTAAACACTGGAGGGACCCCGAGATTCGGCAAACCCGCTGCAGGTCGTATAACCAGCGACTAGCATCACTGGAAGGAAGCACTTGCACCCCAGTGGTCGTTGTGTTACCCTTTACCACAGCCAAGACATACAAAGGAACGAAATGTCGAGCGCGGGGGGAATGGAGAAAGGAGTTCTACCACCAACACTCCCTCGACTACCACTCATCCACAGAACAAAATGAACTCATACTATTTGCAGCAGCATGGGTGCAGCAGTAGATGATCTCACTAATTCTGGTAAATTAGAGGCAGCAAGACCCATATCGCAGGCTATCTCTTACATGTGCAGTCTAAATAGGGATACAAAGGAAGCAGCATACAAAGGAAACACAGGTTCACAAAGGGAAGAGACAAGCGTGGAGTTCCCATAGGGGGAAATTGGAGACCGGGGAAGGGGGAAGTAGGAGGCTGGGATTCCCAGACAGACAGTCAACGTATCAAAAAGTTCTCATCAAGGGCGACCCAACCGAAAGCACAGGGAGTGCTACAAAACATTCCTCAATAAACCGACAGGGCAAAGAACCCGAAACGCTACGGGTGCAGCTACGTTCATAACTGCATCAAAGGGTCGTAGAGCTCAAACAGACACAACGTTGTATATAAACTATGCCGAAAGGGATAAGGACTATTCGATGACAAGGCAAGGAAGGGGGTAAGAAATGCCTTTCCTCTGTTACCTCAGGCCTCTTTGACGTCGTCGGCTGGAGACACACCCCTGGAGCCTAGGCGGGCCTGGGTCCCACGGCTGGAGTATGCTGCTGCTGAGGGAGCAAGGGAGGAGGACGTGCCACCTGACCAGCGGCCCCTGGGACCTCTAGTGCCCATTCTCCCCCGCGTGGTACCACGGTCTCCCGGTCCAACGTGGCCCTCCTACGGGTAAGCAAAGCCCGGTGTACCCAAGGGACGGTGGAGCAGCTGAGAGGGAAGAGCTGTGAGGAAACCGGCTCTCCAGGGCTCCTGCTAGGCAGGTTCCCGCCTCCAGCCCACTTCATTAGAGTCGCCCCAGCTGCGAAGCACGGCACCCTCCGAGTAGCCCACTTGCAAGTCTTGCGATAGGCCTGGGGTGGGGCAGTGCAGGTTAAGCGGCAGGAGGCGAGGATACACAAGCCCTGGGGTGTGTGTTTAGCCACGTTCGACTCCCCATGTCCCGTCCAACACCGGGACCCCCGCTAAGGCTTTCTTTCCCCAAGTTACCCGAGAGGACACGGAGCAGTGCTGCCGCCTTGTGGCACACTGCCGTAACAACCTTAGAAACCCTGCCGAAGGGCACCTATCATTCACAAGGCCTGCGGCCTGCGGCTTCGCAAACACAGCCCTGCCCTCAACAAATATCCTGGGCTAGGTACTCTGAAGTGAATTCAAATCAGGCCCGACTCTCAGACAGAAACCTTTCGAGACCTCAGTGGTACTCACCCGCGTTTTAGAAAACAGCACATTCAAATGAAAAGATGCTCAGGATCTGTCATGATTAGAGAGTGCAAAGGAAGTTCAACGAGGGTTTCCCTGGCTGCAGTCCTCACAAACGCTAAAAGCGTTCAGAGCTCAAGAGGGCATGCCCAAAAGGGAAGCCTACCATTGCCGTTGCCGGGATCGTAAATTGGTGACAGCCGATATGAAGGTCAATAGGCAAGTTCCTTACCAAACTAAACACTGGAGGGACCCCGAGATTCGGCAAACCCGCTGCAGGTCGTATAACCAGCGACTAGCATCACTGGAAGGAAGCACTTGCACCCCAGTGGTCGTTGTGTTACCCTTTACCACAGCCAAGACACACAAAGCAACGAAATGTCGAGCGCGGGGGGAATGGAGAAAGGAGTTCTACCACCAACACTCCCTCGACTACCACTCATCCACAGAACAAAATGAACTCATACTATTTGCAGCAGCATGGGTGGAGCAGTAGATGATCTCACTAATTCTGGTAAATTAGAGGCAGCAAGACCCATATCGCAGGCTATCTCTTACATGTGCAGTCTAAATAGGGATACAAAGGAAGCAGCGTACAAAGGAAACACAGGTTCACAAAGGGAAGAGACAAGCGTGGAGTTCCCATAGGGGGAAATTGGAGACCGGGGAAGGGGGAAGTAGGAGGCTGGGATTCCCAGACAGACAGTCAACGTATCAAAAAGTTCTCATCAAGGGCGACCCAACCGAAAGCACAGGGAGTGCTACAAAACATTCCTCAATAAACCGACAGGGCAAAGAACCCGAAACGCTACGGGTGCAGCTACGTTCATAACTGCATCAAAGGGTCGTAGAGCTCAAACAGACACAACGTTGTATATAAACTATGCCGAAAGGGATAAGGACTATTCGATGACAAGGCAAGGAAGGGGGTAAGAAATGCCTTTCCTCTGTTACCTCAGGCCTCTTTGACGTCGTCGGCTGGAGACACACCCCTGGAGCCTAGGCGGGCCTGGGTCCCACGGCTGGAGTATGCTGCTGCTGAGGGAGCAAGGGAGGAGGACGTGCCACCTGACCAGCGGCCCCTGGGACCTCTAGTGCCCATTCTCCCCCGCGTGGTACCACGGTCTCCCGGTCCAACGTGGCCCTCCTACGGGTAAGCAAAGCCCGGTGTACCCAAGGGACGGTGGAGCAGCTGAGAGGGAAGAGCTGTGAGGAAACCGGCTCTCCAGGGCTCCTGCTAGGCAGGTTCCCGCCTCCAGCCCACTTCATTAGAGTCGCCCCAGCTGCGAAGCACGGCACCCTCCGAGTAGCCCACTTGCAAGTCTTGCGATAGGCCTGGGGTGGGGCAGTGCAGGTTAAGCGGCAGGAGGCGAGGATACACAAGCCCTGGGGTGTGTGTTTAGCCACGTTCGACTCCCCATGTCCCGTCCAACACCGGGACCCCCGCTAAGGCTTTCTTTCCCCAAGTTACCCGAGAGGACACGGAGCAGTGCTGCCGCCTTGTGGCACACTGCCGTAACAACCTTAGAAACCCTGCCGAAGGGCACCTATCATTCACAAGGCCTGCGGCCTGCGGCTTCGCAAACACAGCCCTGCCCTCAACAAATATCCTGGGCTAGGTACTCTGAAGTGAATTCAAATCAGGCCCGACTCTCAGACAGAAACCTTTCGAGACCTCAGTGGTACTCACCCGCGTTTTAGAAAACAGCACATTCAAATGAAAAGATGCTCAGGATCTGTCATGATTAGAGAGTGCAAAGGAAGTTCAACGAGGGTTTCCCTGGCTGCAGTCCTCACAAACGCTAAAAGCGTTCAGAGCTCAAGAGGGCATGCCCAAAAGGGAAGCCTACCATTGCCGTTGCCGGGATCGTAAATTGGTGACAGCCGATATGAAGGTCAATAGGCAAGTTCCTTACCAAACTAAACACTGGAGGGACCCCGAGATTCGGCAAACCCGCTGCAGGTCGTATAACCAGCGACTAGCATCACTGGAAGGAAGCACTTGCACCCCAGTGGTCGTTGTGTTACCCTTTACCACAGCCAAGACACACAAAGCAACGAAATGTCGAGCGCGGGGGGAATGGAGAAAGGAGTTCTACCACCAACACTCCCTCGACTACCACTCATCCACAGAACAAAATGAACTCATACTATTTGCAGCAGCATGGGTGCAGCAGTAGATGATCTCACTAATTCTGGTAAATTAGAGGCAGCAAGACCCATATCGCAGGCTATCTCTTACATGTGCAGTCTAAATAGGGATACAAAGGAAGCAGCATACAAAGGAAACACAGGTTCACAAAGGGAAGAGACAAGCGTGGAGTTCCCATAGGGGGAAATTGGAGACCGGGGAAGGGGGAAGTAGGAGGCTGGGATTCCCAGACAGACAGTCAACGTATCAAAAAGTTCTCATCAAGGGCGACCCAACCGAAAGCACAGGGAGTGCTACAAAACATTCCTCAATAAACCGACAGGGCAAAGAACCCGAAACGCTACGGGTGCAGCTACGTTTATAACTGCATCAAAGGGTCGTAGAGCTCAAACAGACGCAACGTTGTATATAAACTATGCCGAAAGGGATAAGAACTATTCGATGACAAGGCAAGGAAGGGGGTAAGAAATGCCTTTCCTCTGTTACCTCAGGCCTCTTTGACGTCGTCGGCTGGAGACACACCCCTGGAGCCTAGGCGGGCCTGGGTCCCACGGCTGGAGTATGCTGCTGCTGAGGGAGCAAGGGAGGAGGACGTGCCACCTGACCAGCGGCCCCTGGGACCTCTAGTGCCCATTCTCCCCCGCGTGGTACCACGGTCTCCCGGTCCAACGTGGCCCTCCTACGGGTAAGCAAAGCCCGGTGTACCCAAGGGACGGTGGAGCAGCTGAGAGGGAAGAGCTGTGAGGAAACCGGCTCTCCAGGGCTCCTGCTAGGCAGGTTCCCGCCTCCAGCCCACTTCATTAGAGTCGCCCCAGCTGCGAAGCACGGCACCCTCCGAGTAGCCCACTTGCAAGTCTTGCGATAGGCCTGGGGTGGGGCAGTGCAGGTTAAGCGGCAGGAGGCGAGGATACACAAGCCCTGGGGTGTGTGTTTAGCCACGTTCGACTCCCCATGTCCCGTCCAACACCGGGACCCCCGCTAAGGCTTTCTTTCCCCAAGTTACCCGAGAGGACACGGAGCAGTGCTGCCGCCTTGTGGCACACTGCCGTAACAACCTTAGAAACCCTGCCGAAGGGCACCTATCATTCACAAGGCCTGCGGCCTGCGGCTTCGCAAACACAGCCCTGCCCTCAAGAAATATCCTGGGCTAGGTACTCTGAAGTGAATTCAAATCAGGCCCGACTCTCAGACAGAAACCTTTCGAGACCTCAGTGGTACTCACCCGCGTTTTAGAAAACAGCACATTCAAATGAAAAGATGCTCAGGATCTGTCATGATTAGAGAGTGCAAAGGAAGTTCAACGAGGGTTTCCCTGGCTGCAGTCCTCACAAACGCTAAAAGCGTTCAGAGCTCAAGAGGGCATGCCCAAAAGGGAAGCCTACCATTGCCGTTGCCGGGATCGTAAATTGGTAACAGCCGATATGAAGGTCAATAGGCAAGTTCCTTACCAAACTAAACACTGGAGGGACCCCGAGATTCGGCAAACCCGCTGCAGGTCGTATAACCAGCGACTAGCATCACTGGAAGGAAGCACTTGCACCCCAGTGGTCGTTGTGTTACCCTTTACCACAGCCAAGACATACAAAGGAACGAAATGTCGAGCGCGGGGGGAATGGAGAAAGGAGTTCTACCACCAACACTCCCTCGACTACCACTCATCCACAGAACAAAATGAACTCATACTATTTGCAGCAGCATGGGTGCAGCAGTAGATGATCTCACTAATTCTGGTAAATTAGAGGCAGCAAGACCCATATCGCAGGCTATCTCTTACATGTGCAGTCTAAATAGGGATACAAAGGAAGCAGCATACAAAGGAAACACAGGTTCACAAAGGGAAGAGACAAGCGTGGAGTTCCCATAGGGGGAAATTGGAGACCGGGGAAGGGGGAAGTAGGAGGCTGGGATTCCCAGACAGACAGTCAACGTATCAAAAAGTTCTCATCAAGGGCGACCCAACCGAAAGCACAGGGAGTGCTACAAAACATTCCTCAATAAACCGACAGGGCAAAGAACCCGAAACCCTACGGGTGCAGCTACGTTCATAATTGCATCAAAGGGTCGTAGAGCTCAAACAGACGCAACGTTGTAATATAAACTATGCCGAAAGGGATAAGGACTATTCGATGACAAGGCGAGGAGGGGGTAAGAAATGCCTTTCCTCTGTTACCTCAGGCCTCTTTGACGTCGTCGGCTGGAGACACACCCCTGGAGCCTAGGCGGGCCTGGGTCCCACGGCTGGAGTATGCTGCTGCTGAGGGAGCAAGGGAGGAGGACGTGCCACCTGACCAGCGGCCCCTGGGACCTCTAGTGCCCATTCTCCCCCGCGTGGTACCACGGTCTCCCGGTCCAACGTGGCCCTCCTACGGGTAAGCAAAGCCCGGTGTACCCAAGGGACGGTGGAGCAGCTGAGAGGGAAGAGCTGTGAGGAAACCGGCTCTCCAGGGCTCCTGCTAGGCAGGTTCCCGCCTCCAGCCCACTTCATTAGAGTCGCCCCAGCTGCGAAGCACGGCACCCTCCGAGTAGCCCACTTGCAAGTCTTGCGATAGGCCTGGGGTGGGGCAGTGCAGGTTAAGCGGCAGGAGGCGAGGATACACAAGCCCTGGGGTGTGTGTTTAGCCACGTTCGACTCCCCATGTCCCGTCCAACACCGGGACCCCCGCTAAGGCTTTCTTTCCCCAAGTTACCCGAGAGGACACGGAGCAGTGCTGCCGCCTTGTGGCACACTGCCGTAACAACCTTAGAAACCCTGCCGAAGGGCACCTATCATTCACAAGGCCTGCGGCCTGCGGCTTCGCAAACACAGCCCTGCCCTCAAGAAATATCCTGGGCTAGGTACTCTGAAGTGAATTCAAATCAGGCCCGACTCTCAGACAGAAACCTTTCGAGACCTCAGTGGTACTCACCCGCGTTTTAGAAAACAGCACATTCAAATGAAAAGATGCTCAGGATCTGTCATGATTAGAGAGTGCAAAGGAAGTTCAACGAGGGTTTCCCTGGCTGCAGTCCTCACAAACGCTAAAAGCGTTCAGAGCTCAAGAGGGCATGCCCAAAAGGGAAGCCTACCATTGCCGTTGCCGGGATCGTAAATTGGTGACAGCCGATATGAAGGTCAATAGGCAAGTTCCTTACCAAACTAAACACTGGAGGGACCCCGAGATTCGGCAAACCCGCTGCAGGTCGTATAACCAGCGACTAGCATCACTGGAAGGAAGCACTTGCACCCCAGTGGTCGTTGTGTTACCCTTTACCACAGCCAAGACATACAAAGGAACGAAATGTCGAGCGCGGGGTGAATGGAGAAAGGAGTTCTACCACCAACACTCCCTCGACTACCACTCATCCACAGAACAAAATGAACTCATACTATTTGCAGCAGCATGGGTGCAGCAGTAGATGATCTCACTAATTCTGGTAAATTAGAGGCAGCAAGACCCATATCGCAGGCTATCTCTTACATGTGCAGTCTAAATAGGGATACAAAGGAAGCAGCATACAAAGGAAACACAGGTTCACAAAGGGAAGAGACAAGCGTGGAGTTCCCATAGGGGGAAATTGGAGACCGGGGAAGGGGGAAGTAGGAGGCTGGGATTCCCAGACAGACAGTCAACGTATCAAAAAGTTCTCATCAAGGGCGACCCAACCGAAAGCACAGGGAGTGCTACAAAACATTCCTCAATAAACCGACAGGGCAAAGAACCTGAAACCCTACGGGTGCAGCTACGTTTATAATTGCATCAAAGGGTCGTAGAGCTCAAACAGACGCAACGTTGTAATATAAACTATGCCGAAAGGGATAAGGACTATTCGATGACAAGGCAAGGAGGGGGTAAGAAATGCCTTTCCTCTGTTACCTCAGGCCTCTTTGACGTCGTCGGCTGGAGACACACCCCTGGAGCCTAGGCGGGCCTGGGTCCCACGGCTGGAGTATGCTGCTGCTGAGGGAGCAAGGGAGGAGGACGTGCCACCTGACCAGCGGCCCCTGGGACCTCTAGTGCCCATTCTCCCCCGCGTGGTACCACGGTCTCCCGGTCCAACGTGGCCCTCCTACGGGTAAGCAAAGCCCGGTGTACCCAAGGGACGGTGGAGCAGCTGAGAGGGAAGAGCTGTGAGGAAACCGGCTCTCCAGGGCTCCTGCTAGGCAGGTTCCCGCCTCCAGCCCACTTCATTAGAGTCGCCCCAGCTGCGAAGCACGGCACCCTCCGAGTAGCCCACTTGCAAGTCTTGCGATAGGCCTGGGGTGGGGCAGTGCAGGTTAAGCGGCAGGAGGCGAGGATACACAAGCCCTGGGGTGTGTGTTTAGCCACGTTCGACTCCCCATGTCCCGTCCAACACCGGGACCCCCGCTAAGGCTTTCTTTCCCCAAGTTACCCGAGAGGACACGGAGCAGTGCTGCCGCCTTGTGGCACACTGCCGTAACAACCTTAGAAACCCTGCCGAAGGGCACCTATCATTCACAAGGCCTGCGGCCTGCGGCTTCGCAAACACAGCCCTGCCCTCAACAAATATCCTGGGCTAGGTACTCTGAAGTGAATTCAAATCAGGCCCGACTCTCAGACAGAAACCTTTCGAGACCTCAGTGGTACTCACCCGCGTTTTAGAAAACAGCACATTCAAATGAAAAGATGCTCAGGATCTGTCATGATTAGAGAGTGCAAAGGAAGTTCAACGAGGGTTTCCCTGGCTGCAGTCCTCACAAACGCTAAAAGCGTTCAGAGCTCAAGAGGGCATGCCCAAAAGGGAAGCCTACCATTGCCGTTGCCGGGATCGTAAATTGGTAACAGCCGATATGAAGGTCAATAGGCAAGTTCCTTACCAAACTAAACACTGGAGGGACCCCGAGATTCGGCAAACCCGCTGCAGGTCGTATAACCAGCGACTAGCATCACTGGAAGGAAGCACTTGCACCCCAGTGGTCGTTGTGTTACCCTTTACCACAGCCAAGACATACAAAGGAACGAAATGTCGAGCGCGGGGGGAATGGAGAAAGGAGTTCTACCTACACTCCCTCGACTACCACTCATCCACAGAACAAAATGAACTCATACTATTTGCAGCAGCATGGGTGCAGCAGTAGATGATCTCACTAATTCTGGTAAATTAGAGGCAGCAAGACCCATATCGCAGGCTATCTCTTACATGTGCAGTCTAAATAGGGATACAAAGGAAGCAGCATACAAAGGAAACACAGGTTCACAAAGGGAAGAGACAAGCGTGGAGTTCCCATAGGGGGAAATTGGAGACCGGGGAAGGGGGAAGTAGGAGGCTGGGATTCCCAGACAGACAGTCAACGTATCAAAAAGTTCTCATCAAGGGCGACCCAACCGAAAGCACAGGGAGTGCTACAAAACATTCCTCAATAAACCGACAGGGCAAAGAACCCGAAACCCTACGGGTGCAGCTACGTTTATAATTGCATCAAAGGGTCGTAGAGCTCAAACAGACGCAACGTTGTAATATAAACTATGCCGAAAGGGATAAGGACTATTCGATGACAAGGCAAGGAGGGGGTAAGAAATGCCTTTCCTCTGTTACCTCAGGCCTCTTTGACGTCGTCGGCTGGAGACACACCCCTGGAGCCTAGGCGGGCCTGGGTCCCACGGCTGGAGTATGCTGCTGCTGAGGGAGCAAGGGAGGAGGACGTGCCACCTGACCAGCGGCCCCTGGGACCTCTAGTGCCCATTCTCCCCCGCGTGGTACCACGGTCTCCCGGTCCAACGTGGCCCTCCTACGGGTAAGCAAAGCCCGGTGTACCCAAGGGACGGTGGAGCAGCTGAGAGGGAAGAGCTGTGAGGAAACCGGCTCTCCAGGGCTCCTGCTAGGCAGGTTCCCGCCTCCAGCCCACTTCATTAGAGTCGCCCCAGCTGCGAAGCACGGCACCCTCCGAGTAGCCCACTTGCAAGTCTTGCGATAGGCCTGGGGTGGGGCAGTGCAGGTTAAGCGGCAGGAGGCGAGGATACACAAGCCCTGGGGTGTGTGTTTAGCCACGTTCGACTCCCCATGTCCCGTCCAACACCGGGACCCCCGCTAAGGCTTTCTTTCCCCAAGTTACCCGAGAGGACACGGAGCAGTGCTGCCGCCTTGTGGCACACTGCCGTAACAACCTTAGAAACCCTGCCGAAGGGCACCTATCATTCACAAGGCCTGCGGCCTGCGGCTTCGCAAACACAGCCCTGCCCTCAACAAATATCCTGGGCTAGGTACTCTGAAGTGAATTCAAATCAGGCCCGACTCTCAGACAGAAACCTTTCGAGACCTCAGTGGTACTCACCCGCGTTTTAGAAAACAGCACATTCAAATGAAAAGATGCTCAGGATCTGTCATGATTAGAGAGTGCAAAGGAAGTTCAACGAGGGTTTCCCTGGCTGCAGTCCTCACAAACGCTAAAAGCGTTCAGAGCTCAAGAGGGCATGCCCAAAAGGGAAGCCTACCATTGCCGTTGCCGGGATCGTAAATTGGTGACAGCCGATATGAAGGTCAATAGGCAAGTTCCTTACCAAACTAAACACTGGAGGGACCCCGAGATTCGGCAAACCCGCTGCAGGTCGTATAACCAGCGACTAGCATCACTGGAAGGAAGCACTTGCACCCCAGTGGTCGTTGTGTTACCCTTTACCACAGCCAAGACACACAAAGCAACGAAATGTCGAGCGCGGGGGGAATGGAGAAAGGAGTTCTACCACCAACACTCCCTCGACTACCACTCATCCACAGAACAAAATGAACTCATACTATTTGCAGCAGCATGGGTGCAGCAGTAGATGATCTCACTAATTCTGGTAAATTAGAGGCAGCAAGACCCATATCGCAGGCTATCTCTTACATGTGCAGTCTAAATAGGGATACAAAGGAAGCAGCATACAAAGGAAACACAGGTTCACAAAGGGAAGAGACAAGCGTGGAGTTCCCATAGGGGGAAATTGGAGACCGGGGAAGGGGGAAGTAGGAGGCTGGGATTCCCAGACAGACAGTCAACGTATCAAAAAGTTCTCATCAAGGGCGACCCAACCGAAAGCACAGGGAGTGCTACAAAACATTCCCCAATAAACCGACAGGGCAAAGAACCCGAAACGCTACGGGTGCAGCTACGTTTATAACTGCATCAAAGGGTCGTAGAGCTCAAACAGACGCAACGTTGTATATAAACTATGCCGAAAGGGATAAGAACTATTCGATGACAAGGCAAGGAAGGGGGTAAGAAATGCCTTTCCTCTGTTACCTCAGGCCTCTTTGACGTCGTCGGCTGGAGACACACCCCTGGAGCCTAGGCGGGCCTGGGTCCCACGGCTGGAGTATGCTGCTGCTGAGGGAGCAAGGGAGGAGGACGTGCCACCTGACCAGCGGCCCCTGGGACCTCTAGTGCCCATTCTCCCCCGCGTGGTACCACGGTCTCCCGGTCCAACGTGGCCCTCCTACGGGTAAGCAAAGCCCGGTGTACCCAAGGGACGGTGGAGCAGCTGAGAGGGAAGAGCTGTGAGGAAACCGGCTCTCCAGGGCTCCTGCTAGGCAGGTTCCCGCCTCCAGCCCACTTCATTAGAGTCGCCCCAGCTGCGAAGCACGGCACCCTCCGAGTAGCCCACTTGCAAGTCTTGCGATAGGCCTGGGGTGGGGCAGTGCAGGTTAAGCGGCAGGAGGCGAGGATACACAAGCCCTGGGGTGTGTGTTTAGCCACGTTCGACTCCCCATGTCCCGTCCAACACCGGGACCCCCGCTAAGGCTTTCTTTCCCCAAGTTACCCGAGAGGACACGGAGCAGTGCTGCCGCCTTGTGGCACACTGCCGTAACAACCTTAGAAACCCTGCCGAAGGGCACCTATCATTCACAAGGCCTGCGGCCTGCGGCTTCGCAAACACAGCCCTGCCCTCAAGAAATATCCTGGGCTAGGTACTCTGAAGTGAATTCAAATCAGGCCCGACTCTCAGACAGAAACCTTTCGAGACCTCAGTGGTACTCACCCGCGTTTTAGAAAACAGCACATTCAAATGAAAAGATGCTCAGGATCTGTCATGATTAGAGAGTGCAAAGGAAGTTCAACGAGGGTTTCCCTGGCTGCAGTCCTCACAAACGCTAAAAGCGTTCAGAGCTCAAGAGGGCATGCCCAAAAGGGAAGCCTACCATTGCCGTTGCCGGGATCGTAAATTGGTAACAGCCGATATGAAGGTCAATAGGCAAGTTCCTTACCAAACTAAACACTGGAGGGACCCCGAGATTCGGCAAACCCGCTGCAGGTCGTATAACCAGCGACTAGCATCACTGGAAGGAAGCACTTGCACCCCAGTGGTCGTTGTGTTACCCTTTACCACAGCCAAGACATACAAAGGAACGAAATGTCGAGCGCGGGGGGAATGGAGAAAGGAGTTCTACCACCAACACTCCCTCGACTACCACTCATCCACAGAACAAAATGAACTCATACTATTTGCAGCAGCATGGGTGCAGCAGTAGATGATCTCACTAATTCTGGTAAATTAGAGGCAGCAAGACCCATATCGCAGGCTATCTCTTACATGTGCAGTCTAAATAGGGATACAAAGGAAGCAGCATACAAAGGAAACACAGGTTCACAAAGGGAAGAGACAAGCGTGGAGTTCCCATAGGGGGAAATTGGAGACCGGGGAAGGGGGAAGTAGGAGGCTGGGATTCCCAGACAGACAGTCAACGTATCAAAAAGTTCTCATCAAGGGCGACCCAACCGAAAGCACAGGGAGTGCTACAAAACATTCCTCAATAAACCGACAGGGCAAAGAACCCGAAACGCTACGGGTGCAGCTACGTTCATAACTGCATCAAAGGGTCGTAGAGCTCAAACAGACGCAACGTTGTAATATAAACTATGCCGAAAGGGATAAGGACTATTCGATGACAAGGCAAGGAGGGGGTAAGAAATGCCTTTCCTCTGTTACCTCAGGCCTCTTTGACGTCGTCGGCTGGAGACACACCCCTGGAGCCTAGGCGGGCCTGGGTCCCACGGCTGGAGTATGCTGCTGCTGAGGGAGCAAGGGAGGAGGACGTGCCACCTGACCAGCGGCCCCTGGGACCTCTAGTGCCCATTCTCCCCCGCGTGGTACCACGGTCTCCCGGTCCAACGTGGCCCTCCTACGGGTAAGCAAAGCCCGGTGTACCCAAGGGACGGTGGAGCAGCTGAGAGGGAAGAGCTGTGAGGAAACCGGCTCTCCAGGGCTCCTGCTAGGCAGGTTCCCGCCTCCAGCCCACTTCATTAGAGTCGCCCCAGCTGCGAAGCACGGCACCCTCCGAGTAGCCCACTTGCAAGTCTTGCGATAGGCCTGGGGTGGGGCAGTGCAGGTTAAGCGGCAGGAGGCGAGGATACACAAGCCCTGGGGTGTGTGTTTAGCCACGTTCGACTCCCCATGTCCCGTCCAACACCGGGACCCCCGCTAAGGCTTTCTTTCCCCAAGTTACCCGAGAGGACACGGAGCAGTGCTGCCGCCTTGTGGCACACTGCCGTAACAACCTTAGAAACCCTGCCGAAGGGCACCTATCATTCACAAGGCCTGCGGCCTGCGGCTTCGCAAACACAGCCCTGCCCTCAAGAAATATCCTGGGCTAGGTACTCTGAAGTGAATTCAAATCAGGCCCGACTCTCAGACAGAAACCTTTCGAGACCTCAGTGGTACTCACCCGCGTTTTAGAAAACAGCACATTCAAATGAAAAGATGCTCAGGATCTGTCATGATTAGAGAGTGCAAAGGAAGTTCAACGAGGGTTTCCCTGGCTGCAGTCCTCACAAACGCTAAAAGCGTTCAGAGCTCAAGAGGGCATGCCCAAAAGGGAAGCCTACCATTGCCGTTGCCGGGATCGTAAATTGGTGACAGCCGATATGAAGGTCAATAGGCAAGTTCCTTACCAAACTAAACACTGGAGGGACCCCGAGATTCGGCAAACCCGCTGCAGGTCGTATAACCAGCGACTAGCATCACTGGAAGGAAGCACTTGCACCCCAGTGGTCGTTGTGTTACCCTTTACCACAGCCAAGACACACAAAGCAACGAAATGTCGAGCGCGGGGGGAATGGAGAAAGGAGTTCTACCACCAACACTCCCTCGACTACCACTCATCCACAGAACAAAATGAACTCATACTATTTGCAGCAGCATGGGTGCAGCAGTAGATGATCTCACTAATTCTGGTAAATTAGAGGCAGCAAGACCCATATCGCAGGCTATCTCTTACATGTGCAGTCTAAATAGGGATACAAAGGAAGCAGCATACAAAGGAAACACAGGTTCACAAAGGGAAGAGACAAGCGTGGAGTTCCCATAGGGGGAAATTGGAGACCGGGGAAGGGGGAAGTAGGAGGCTGGGATTCCCAGACAGACAGTCAACGTATCAAAAAGTTCTCATCAAGGGCGACCCAACCGAAAGCACAGGGAGTGCTACAAAACATTCCCCAATAAACCGACAGGGCAAAGAACCCGAAACGCTACGGGTGCAGCTACGTTTATAACTGCATCAAAGGGTCGTAGAGCTCAAACAGACGCAACGTTGTATATAAACTATGCCGAAAGGGATAAGAACTATTCGATGACAAGGCAAGGAAGGGGGTAAGAAATGCCTTTCCTCTGTTACCTCAGGCCTCTTTGACGTCGTCGGCTGGAGACACACCCCTGGAGCCTAGGCGGGCCTGGGTCCCACGGCTGGAGTATGCTGCTGCTGAGGGAGCAAGGGAGGAGGACGTGCCACCTGACCAGCGGCCCCTGGGACCTCTAGTGCCCATTCTCCCCCGCGTGGTACCACGGTCTCCCGGTCCAACGTGGCCCTCCTACGGGTAAGCAAAGCCCGGTGTACCCAAGGGACGGTGGAGCAGCTGAGAGGGAAGAGCTGTGAGGAAACCGGCTCTCCAGGGCTCCTGCTAGGCAGGTTCCCGCCTCCAGCCCACTTCATTAGAGTCGCCCCAGCTGCGAAGCACGGCACCCTCCGAGTAGCCCACTTGCAAGTCTTGCGATAGGCCTGGGGTGGGGCAGTGCAGGTTAAGCGGCAGGAGGCGAGGATACACAAGCCCTGGGGTGTGTGTTTAGCCACGTTCGACTCCCCATGTCCCGTCCAACACCGGGACCCCCGCTAAGGCTTTCTTTCCCCAAGTTACCCGAGAGGACACGGAGCAGTGCTGCCGCCTTGTGGCACACTGCCGTAACAACCTTAGAAACCCTGCCGAAGGGCACCTATCATTCACAAGGCCTGCGGCCTGCGGCTTCGCAAACACAGCCCTGCCCTCAAGAAATATCCTGGGCTAGGTACTCTGAAGTGAATTCAAATCAGGCCCGACTCTCAGACAGAAACCTTTCGAGACCTCAGTGGTACTCACCCGCGTTTTAGAAAACAGCACATTCAAATGAAAAGATGCTCAGGATCTGTCATGATTAGAGAGTGCAAAGGAAGTTCAACGAGGGTTTCCCTGGCTGCAGTCCTCACAAACGCTAAAAGCGTTCAGAGCTCAAGAGGGCATGCCCAAAAGGGAAGCCTACCATTGCCGTTGCCGGGATCGTAAATTGGTGACAGCCGATATGAAGGTCAATAGGCAAGTTCCTTACCAAACTAAACACTGGAGGGACCCCGAGATTCGGCAAACCCGCTGCAGGTCGTATAACCAGCGACTAGCATCACTGGAAGGAAGCACTTGCACCCCAGTGGTCGTTGTGTTACCCTTTACCACAGCCAAGACATACAAAGGAACGAAATGTCGAGCGCGGGGGGAATGGAGAAAGGAGTTCTACCTACACTCCCTCGACTACCACTCATCCACAGAACAAAATGAACTCATACTATTTGCAGCAGCATGGGTGCAGCAGTAGATGATCTCACTAATTCTGGTAAATTAGAGGCAGCAAGACCCATATCGCAGGCTATCTCTTACATGTGCAGTCTAAATAGGGATACAAAGGAAGCAGCATACAAAGGAAACACAGGTTCACAAAGGGAAGAGACAAGCGTGGAGTTCCCATAGGGGGAAATTGGAGACCGGGGAAGGGGGAAGTAGGAGGCTGGGATTCCCAGACAGACAGTCAACGTATCAAAAAGTTCTCATCAAGGGCGACCCAACCGAAAGCACAGGGAGTGCTACAAAACATTCCTCAATAAACCGACAGGGCAAAGAACCCGAAACCCTACGGGTGCAGCTACGTTTATAATTGCATCAAAGGGTCGTAGAGCTCAAACAGACGCAACGTTGTAATATAAACTATGCCGAAAGGGATAAGGACTATTCGATGACAAGGCAAGGAGGGGGTAAGAAATGCCTTTCCTCTGTTACCTCAGGCCTCTTTGACGTCGTCGGCTGGAGACACACCCCTGGAGCCTAGGCGGGCCTGGGTCCCACGGCTGGAGTATGCTGCTGCTGAGGGAGCAAGGGAGGAGGACGTGCCACCTGACCAGCGGCCCCTGGGACCTCTAGTGCCCATTCTCCCCCGCGTGGTACCACGGTCTCCCGGTCCAACGTGGCCCTCCTACGGGTAAGCAAAGCCCGGTGTACCCAAGGGACGGTGGAGCAGCTGAGAGGGAAGAGCTGTGAGGAAACCGGCTCTCCAGGGCTCCTGCTAGGCAGGTTCCCGCCTCCAGCCCACTTCATTAGAGTCGCCCCAGCTGCGAAGCACGGCACCCTCCGAGTAGCCCACTTGCAAGTCTTGCGATAGGCCTGGGGTGGGGCAGTGCAGGTTAAGCGGCAGGAGGCGAGGATACACAAGCCCTGGGGTGTGTGTTTAGCCACGTTCGACTCCCCATGTCCCGTCCAACACCGGGACCCCCGCTAAGGCTTTCTTTCCCCAAGTTACCCGAGAGGACACGGAGCAGTGCTGCCGCCTTGTGGCACACTGCCGTAACAACCTTAGAAACCCTGCCGAAGGGCACCTATCATTCACAAGGCCTGCGGCCTGCGGCTTCGCAAACACAGCCCTGCCCTCAACAAATATCCTGGGCTAGGTACTCTGAAGTGAATTCAAATCAGGCCCGACTCTCAGACAGAAACCTTTCGAGACCTCAGTGGTACTCACCCGCGTTTTAGAAAACAGCACATTCAAATGAAAAGATGCTCAGGATCTGTCATGATTAGAGAGTGCAAAGGAAGTTCAACGAGGGTTTCCCTGGCTGCAGTCCTCACAAACGCTAAAAGCGTTCAGAGCTCAAGAGGGCATGCCCAAAAGGGAAGCCTACCATTGCCGTTGCCGGGATCGTAAATTGGTGACAGCCGATATGAAGGTCAATAGGCAAGTTCCTTACCAAACTAAACACTGGAGGGACCCCGAGATTCGGCAAACCCGCTGCAGGTCGTATAACCAGCGACTAGCATCACTGGAAGGAAGCACTTGCACCCCAGTGGTCGTTGTGTTACCCTTTACCACAGCCAAGACACACAAAGCAACGAAATGTCGAGCGCGGGGGGAATGGAGAAAGGAGTTCTACCACCAACACTCCCTCGACTACCACTCATCCACAGAACAAAATGAACTCATACTATTTGCAGCAGCATGGGTGCAGCAGTAGATGATCTCACTAATTCTGGTAAATTAGAGGCAGCAAGACCCATATCGCAGGCTATCTCTTACATGTGCAGTCTAAATAGGGATACAAAGGAAGCAGCATACAAAGGAAACACAGGTTCACAAAGGGAAGAGACAAGCGTGGAGTTCCCATAGGGGGAAATTGGAGACCGGGGAAGGGGGAAGTAGGAGGCTGGGATTCCCAGACAGACAGTCAACGTATCAAAAAGTTCTCATCAAGGGCGACCCAACCGAAAGCACAGGGAGTGCTACAAAACATTCCTCAATAAACCGACAGGGCAAAGAACCCGAAACGCTACGGGTGCAGCTACGTTTATAACTGCATCAAAGGGTCGTAGAGCTCAAACAGACGCAACGTTGTATATAAACTATGCCGAAAGGGATAAGAACTATTCGATGACAAGGCAAGGAAGGGGGTAAGAAATGCCTTTCCTCTGTTACCTCAGGCCTCTTTGACGTCGTCGGCTGGAGACACACCCCTGGAGCCTAGGCGGGCCTGGGTCCCACGGCTGGAGTATGCTGCTGCTGAGGGAGCAAGGGAGGAGGACGTGCCACCTGACCAGCGGCCCCTGGGACCTCTAGTGCCCATTCTCCCCCGCGTGGTACCACGGTCTCCCGGTCCAACGTGGCCCTCCTACGGGTAAGCAAAGCCCGGTGTACCCAAGGGACGGTGGAGCAGCTGAGAGGGAAGAGCTGTGAGGAAACCGGCTCTCCAGGGCTCCTGCTAGGCAGGTTCCCGCCTCCAGCCCACTTCATTAGAGTCGCCCCAGCTGCGAAGCACGGCACCCTCCGAGTAGCCCACTTGCAAGTCTTGCGATAGGCCTGGGGTGGGGCAGTGCAGGTTAAGCGGCAGGAGGCGAGGATACACAAGCCCTGGGGTGTGTGTTTAGCCACGTTCGACTCCCCATGTCCCGTCCAACACCGGGACCCCCGCTAAGGCTTTCTTTCCCCAAGTTACCCGAGAGGACACGGAGCAGTGCTGCCGCCTTGTGGCACACTGCCGTAACAACCTTAGAAACCCTGCCGAAGGGCACCTATCATTCACAAGGCCTGCGGCCTGCGGCTTCGCAAACACAGCCCTGCCCTCAAGAAATATCCTGGGCTAGGTACTCTGAAGTGAATTCAAATCAGGCCCGACTCTCAGACAGAAACCTTTCGAGACCTCAGTGGTACTCACCCGCGTTTTAGAAAACAGCACATTCAAATGAAAAGATGCTCAGGATCTGTCATGATTAGAGAGTGCAAAGGAAGTTCAACGAGGGTTTCCCTGGCTGCAGTCCTCACAAACGCTAAAAGCGTTCAGAGCTCAAGAGGGCATGCCCAAAAGGGAAGCCTACCATTGCCGTTGCCGGGATCGTAAATTGGTAACAGCCGATATGAAGGTCAATAGGCAAGTTCCTTACCAAACTAAACACTGGAGGGACCCCGAGATTCGGCAAACCCGCTGCAGGTCGTATAACCAGCGACTAGCATCACTGGAAGGAAGCACTTGCACCCCAGTGGTCGTTGTGTTACCCTTTACCACAGCCAAGACATACAAAGGAACGAAATGTCGAGCGCGGGGGGAATGGAGAAAGGAGTTCTACCTACACTCCCTCGACTACCACTCATCCACAGAACAAAATGAACTCATACTATTTGCAGCAGCATGGGTGCAGCAGTAGATGATCTCACTAATTCTGGTAAATTAGAGGCAGCAAGACCCATATCGCAGGCTATCTCTTACATGTGCAGTCTAAATAGGGATACAAAGGAAGCAGCATACAAAGGAAACACAGGTTCACAAAGGGAAGAGACAAGCGTGGAGTTCCCATAGGGGGAAATTGGAGACCGGGGAAGGGGGAAGTAGGAGGCTGGGATTCCCAGACAGACAGTCAACGTATCAAAAAGTTCTCATCAAGGGCGACCCAACCGAAAGCACAGGGAGTGCTACAAAACATTCCTCAATAAACCGACAGGGCAAAGAACCCGAAACCCTACGGGTGCAGCTACGTTTATAATTGCATCAAAGGGTCGTAGAGCTCAAACAGACGCAACGTTGTAATATAAACTATGCCGAAAGGGATAAGGACTATTCGATGACAAGGCAAGGAGGGGGTAAGAAATGCCTTTCCTCTGTTACCTCAGGCCTCTTTGACGTCGTCGGCTGGAGACACACCCCTGGAGCCTAGGCGGGCCTGGGTCCCACGGCTGGAGTATGCTGCTGCTGAGGGAGCAAGGGAGGAGGACGTGCCACCTGACCAGCGGCCCCTGGGACCTCTAGTGCCCATTCTCCCCCGCGTGGTACCACGGTCTCCCGGTCCAACGTGGCCCTCCTACGGGTAAGCAAAGCCCGGTGTACCCAAGGGACGGTGGAGCAGCTGAGAGGGAAGAGCTGTGAGGAAACCGGCTCTCCAGGGCTCCTGCTAGGCAGGTTCCCGCCTCCAGCCCACTTCATTAGAGTCGCCCCAGCTGCGAAGCACGGCACCCTCCGAGTAGCCCACTTGCAAGTCTTGCGATAGGCCTGGGGTGGGGCAGTGCAGGTTAAGCGGCAGGAGGCGAGGATACACAAGCCCTGGGGTGTGTGTTTAGCCACGTTCGACTCCCCATGTCCCGTCCAACACCGGGACCCCCGCTAAGGCTTTCTTTCCCCAAGTTACCCGAGAGGACACGGAGCAGTGCTGCCGCCTTGTGGCACACTGCCGTAACAACCTTAGAAACCCTGCCGAAGGGCACCTATCATTCACAAGGCCTGCGGCCTGCGGCTTCGCAAACACAGCCCTGCCCTCAACAAATATCCTGGGCTAGGTACTCTGAAGTGAATTCAAATCAGGCCCGACTCTCAGACAGAAACCTTTCGAGACCTCAGTGGTACTCACCCGCGTTTTAGAAAACAGCACATTCAAATGAAAAGATGCTCAGGATCTGTCATGATTAGAGAGTGCAAAGGAAGTTCAACGAGGGTTTCCCTGGCTGCAGTCCTCACAAACGCTAAAAGCGTTCAGAGCTCAAGAGGGCATGCCCAAAAGGGAAGCCTACCATTGCCGTTGCCGGGATCGTAAATTGGTGACAGCCGATATGAAGGTCAATAGGCAAGTTCCTTACCAAACTAAACACTGGAGGGACCCCGAGATTCGGCAAACCCGCTGCAGGTCGTATAACCAGCGACTAGCATCACTGGAAGGAAGCACTTGCACCCCAGTGGTCGTTGTGTTACCCTTTACCACAGCCAAGACACACAAAGCAACGAAATGTCGAGCGCGGGGGGAATGGAGAAAGGAGTTCTACCACCAACACTCCCTCGACTACCACTCATCCACAGAACAAAATGAACTCATACTATTTGCAGCAGCATGGGTGCAGCAGTAGATGATCTCACTAATACTGGTAAATTAGAGGCAGCAAGACCCATATCGCAGGCTATCTCTTACATGTGCAGTCTAAATAGGGATACAAAGGAAGCAGCATACAAAGGAAACACAGGTTCACAAAGGGAAGAGACAAGCGTGGAGTTCCCATAGGGGGAAATTGGAGACCGGGGAAGGGGGAAGTAGGAGGCTGGGATTCCCAGACAGACAGTCAACGTATCAAAAAGTTCTCATCAAGGGCGACCCAACCGAAAGCACAGGGAGTGCTACAAAACATTCCCCAATAAACCGACAGGGCAAAGAACCCGAAACGCTACGGGTGCAGCTACGTTTATAACTGCATCAAAGGGTCGTAGAGCTCAAACAGACGCAACGTTGTATATAAACTATGCCGAAAGGGATAAGAACTATTCGATGACAAGGCAAGGAAGGGGGTAAGAAATGCCTTTCCTCTGTTACCTCAGGCCTCTTTGACGTCGTCGGCTGGAGACACACCCCTGGAGCCTAGGCGGGCCTGGGTCCCACGGCTGGAGTATGCTGCTGCTGAGGGAGCAAGGGAGGAGGACGTGCCACCTGACCAGCGGCCCCTGGGACCTCTAGTGCCCATTCTCCCCCGCGTGGTACCACGGTCTCCCGGTCCAACGTGGCCCTCCTACGGGTAAGCAAAGCCCGGTGTACCCAAGGGACGGTGGAGCAGCTGAGAGGGAAGAGCTGTGAGGAAACCGGCTCTCCAGGGCTCCTGCTAGGCAGGTTCCCGCCTCCAGCCCACTTCATTAGAGTCGCCCCAGCTGCGAAGCACGGCACCCTCCGAGTAGCCCACTTGCAAGTCTTGCGATAGGCCTGGGGTGGGGCAGTGCAGGTTAAGCGGCAGGAGGCGAGGATACACAAGCCCTGGGGTGTGTGTTTAGCCACGTTCGACTCCCCATGTCCCGTCCAACACCGGGACCCCCGCTAAGGCTTTCTTTCCCCAAGTTACCCGAGAGGACACGGAGCAGTGCTGCCGCCTTGTGGCACACTGCCGTAACAACCTTAGAAACCCTGCCGAAGGGCACCTATCATTCACAAGGCCTGCGGCCTGCGGCTTCGCAAACACAGCCCTGCCCTCAACAAATATCCTGGGCTAGGTACTCTGAAGTGAATTCAAATCAGGCCCGACTCTCAGACAGAAACCTTTCGAGACCTCAGTGGTACTCACCCGCGTTTTAGAAAACAGCACATTCAAATGAAAAGATGCTCAGGATCTGTCATGATTAGAGAGTGCAAAGGAAGTTCAACGAGGGTTTCCCTGGCTGCAGTCCTCACAAACGCTAAAAGCGTTCAGAGCTCAAGAGGGCATGCCCAAAAGGGAAGCCTACCATTGCCGTTGCCGGGATCGTAAATTGGTGACAGCCGATATGAAGGTCAATAGGCAAGTTCCTTACCAAACTAAACACTGGAGGGACCCCGAGATTCGGCAAACCCGCTGCAGGTCGTATAACCAGCGACTAGCATCACTGGAAGGAAGCACTTGCACCCCAGTGGTCGTTGTGTTACCCTTTACCACAGCCAAGACACACAAAGCAACGAAATGTCGAGCGCGGGGGGAATGGAGAAAGGAGTTCTACCACCAACACTCCCTCGACTACCACTCATCCACAGAACAAAATGAACTCATACTATTTGCAGCAGCATGGGTGCAGCAGTAGATGATCTCACTAATTCTGGTAAATTAGAGGCAGCAAGACCCATATCGCAGGCTATCTCTTACATGTGCAGTCTAAATAGGGATACAAAGGAAGCAGCATACAAAGGAAACACAGGTTCACAAAGGGAAGAGACAAGCGTGGAGTTCCCATAGGGGGAAATTGGAGACCGGGGAAGGGGGAAGTAGGAGGCTGGGATTCCCAGACAGACAGTCAACGTATCAAAAAGTTCTCATCAAGGGCGACCCAACCGAAAGCACAGGGAGTGCTACAAAACATTCCTCAATAAACCGACAGGGCAAAGAACCCGAAACGCTACGGGTGCAGCTACGTTTATAACTGCATCAAAGGGTCGTAGAGCTCAAACAGACGCAACGTTGTATATAAACTATGCCGAAAGGGATAAGAACTATTCGATGACAAGGCAAGGAAGGGGGTAAGAAATGCCTTTCCTCTGTTACCTCAGGCCTCTTTGACGTCGTCGGCTGGAGACACACCCCTGGAGCCTAGGCGGGCCTGGGTCCCACGGCTGGAGTATGCTGCTGCTGAGGGAGCAAGGGAGGAGGACGTGCCACCTGACCAGCGGCCCCTGGGACCTCTAGTGCCCATTCTCCCCCGCGTGGTACCACGGTCTCCCGGTCCAACGTGGCCCTCCTACGGGTAAGCAAAGCCCGGTGTACCCAAGGGACGGTGGAGCAGCTGAGAGGGAAGAGCTGTGAGGAAACCGGCTCTCCAGGGCTCCTGCTAGGCAGGTTCCCGCCTCCAGCCCACTTCATTAGAGTCGCCCCAGCTGCGAAGCACGGCACCCTCCGAGTAGCCCACTTGCAAGTCTTGCGATAGGCCTGGGGTGGGGCAGTGCAGGTTAAGCGGCAGGAGGCGAGGATACACAAGCCCTGGGGTGTGTGTTTAGCCACGTTCGACTCCCCATGTCCCGTCCAACACCGGGACCCCCGCTAAGGCTTTCTTTCCCCAAGTTACCCGAGAGGACACGGAGCAGTGCTGCCGCCTTGTGGCACACTGCCGTAACAACCTTAGAAACCCTGCCGAAGGGCACCTATCATTCACAAGGCCTGCGGCCTGCGGCTTCGCAAACACAGCCCTGCCCTCAAGAAATATCCTGGGCTAGGTACTCTGAAGTGAATTCAAATCAGGCCCGACTCTCAGACAGAAACCTTTCGAGACCTCAGTGGTACTCACCCGCGTTTTAGAAAACAGCACATTCAAATGAAAAGATGCTCAGGATCTGTCATGATTAGAGAGTGCAAAGGAAGTTCAACGAGGGTTTCCCTGGCTGCAGTCCTCACAAACGCTAAAAGCGTTCAGAGCTCAAGAGGGCATGCCCAAAAGGGAAGCCTACCATTGCCGTTGCCGGGATCGTAAATTGGTAACAGCCGATATGAAGGTCAATAGGCAAGTTCCTTACCAAACTAAACACTGGAGGGACCCCGAGATTCGGCAAACCCGCTGCAGGTCGTATAACCAGCGACTAGCATCACTGGAAGGAAGCACTTGCACCCCAGTGGTCGTTGTGTTACCCTTTACCACAGCCAAGACATACAAAGGAACGAAATGTCGAGCGCGGGGGGAATGGAGAAAGGAGTTCTACCTACACTCCCTCGACTACCACTCATCCACAGAACAAAATGAACTCATACTATTTGCAGCAGCATGGGTGCAGCAGTAGATGATCTCACTAATTCTGGTAAATTAGAGGCAGCAAGACCCATATCGCAGGCTATCTCTTACATGTGCAGTCTAAATAGGGATACAAAGGAAGCAGCATACAAAGGAAACACAGGTTCACAAAGGGAAGAGACAAGCGTGGAGTTCCCATAGGGGGAAATTGGAGACCGGGGAAGGGGGAAGTAGGAGGCTGGGATTCCCAGACAGACAGTCAACGTATCAAAAAGTTCTCATCAAGGGCGACCCAACCGAAAGCACAGGGAGTGCTACAAAACATTCCTCAATAAACCGACAGGGCAAAGAACCCGAAACCCTACGGGTGCAGCTACGTTTATAATTGCATCAAAGGGTCGTAGAGCTCAAACAGACGCAACGTTGTAATATAAACTATGCCGAAAGGGATAAGGACTATTCGATGACAAGGCAAGGAGGGGGTAAGAAATGCCTTTCCTCTGTTACCTCAGGCCTCTTTGACGTCGTCGGCTGGAGACACACCCCTGGAGCCTAGGCGGGCCTGGGTCCCACGGCTGGAGTATGCTGCTGCTGAGGGAGCAAGGGAGGAGGACGTGCCACCTGACCAGCGGCCCCTGGGACCTCTAGTGCCCATTCTCCCCCGCGTGGTACCACGGTCTCCCGGTCCAACGTGGCCCTCCTACGGGTAAGCAAAGCCCGGTGTACCCAAGGGACGGTGGAGCAGCTGAGAGGGAAGAGCTGTGAGGAAACCGGCTCTCCAGGGCTCCTGCTAGGCAGGTTCCCGCCTCCAGCCCACTTCATTAGAGTCGCCCCAGCTGCGAAGCACGGCACCCTCCGAGTAGCCCACTTGCAAGTCTTGCGATAGGCCTGGGGTGGGGCAGTGCAGGTTAAGCGGCAGGAGGCGAGGATACACAAGCCCTGGGGTGTGTGTTTAGCCACGTTCGACTCCCCATGTCCCGTCCAACACCGGGACCCCCGCTAAGGCTTTCTTTCCCCAAGTTACCCGAGAGGACACGGAGCAGTGCTGCCGCCTTGTGGCACACTGCCGTAACAACCTTAGAAACCCTGCCGAAGGGCACCTATCATTCACAAGGCCTGCGGCCTGCGGCTTCGCAAACACAGCCCTGCCCTCAACAAATATCCTGGGCTAGGTACTCTGAAGTGAATTCAAATCAGGCCCGACTCTCAGACAGAAACCTTTCGAGACCTCAGTGGTACTCACCCGCGTTTTAGAAAACAGCACATTCAAATGAAAAGATGCTCAGGATCTGTCATGATTAGAGAGTGCAAAGGAAGTTCAACGAGGGTTTCCCTGGCTGCAGTCCTCACAAACGCTAAAAGCGTTCAGAGCTCAAGAGGGCATGCCCAAAAGGGAAGCCTACCATTGCCGTTGCCGGGATCGTAAATTGGTGACAGCCGATATGAAGGTCAATAGGCAAGTTCCTTACCAAACTAAACACTGGAGGGACCCCGAGATTCGGCAAACCCGCTGCAGGTCGTATAACCAGCGACTAGCATCACTGGAAGGAAGCACTTGCACCCCAGTGGTCGTTGTGTTACCCTTTACCACAGCCAAGACACACAAAGCAACGAAATGTCGAGCGCGGGGGGAATGGAGAAAGGAGTTCTACCACCAACACTCCCTCGACTACCACTCATCCACAGAACAAAATGAACTCATACTATTTGCAGCAGCATGGGTGCAGCAGTAGATGATCTCACTAATACTGGTAAATTAGAGGCAGCAAGACCCATATCGCAGGCTATCTCTTACATGTGCAGTCTAAATAGGGATACAAAGGAAGCAGCATACAAAGGAAACACAGGTTCACAAAGGGAAGAGACAAGCGTGGAGTTCCCATAGGGGGAAATTGGAGACCGGGGAAGGGGGAAGTAGGAGGCTGGGATTCCCAGACAGACAGTCAACGTATCAAAAAGTTCTCATCAAGGGCGACCCAACCGAAAGCACAGGGAGTGCTACAAAACATTCCCCAATAAACCGACAGGGCAAAGAACCCGAAACGCTACGGGTGCAGCTACGTTTATAACTGCATCAAAGGGTCGTAGAGCTCAAACAGACGCAACGTTGTATATAAACTATGCCGAAAGGGATAAGAACTATTCGATGACAAGGCAAGGAAGGGGGTAAGAAATGCCTTTCCTCTGTTACCTCAGGCCTCTTTGACGTCGTCGGCTGGAGACACACCCCTGGAGCCTAGGCGGGCCTGGGTCCCACGGCTGGAGTATGCTGCTGCTGAGGGAGCAAGGGAGGAGGACGTGCCACCTGACCAGCGGCCCCTGGGACCTCTAGTGCCCATTCTCCCCCGCGTGGTACCACGGTCTCCCGGTCCAACGTGGCCCTCCTACGGGTAAGCAAAGCCCGGTGTACCCAAGGGACGGTGGAGCAGCTGAGAGGGAAGAGCTGTGAGGAAACCGGCTCTCCAGGGCTCCTGCTAGGCAGGTTCCCGCCTCCAGCCCACTTCATTAGAGTCGCCCCAGCTGCGAAGCACGGCACCCTCCGAGTAGCCCACTTGCAAGTCTTGCGATAGGCCTGGGGTGGGGCAGTGCAGGTTAAGCGGCAGGAGGCGAGGATACACAAGCCCTGGGGTGTGTGTTTAGCCACGTTCGACTCCCCATGTCCCGTCCAACACCGGGACCCCCGCTAAGGCTTTCTTTCCCCAAGTTACCCGAGAGGACACGGAGCAGTGCTGCCGCCTTGTGGCACACTGCCGTAACAACCTTAGAAACCCTGCCGAAGGGCACCTATCATTCACAAGGCCTGCGGCCTGCGGCTTCGCAAACACAGCCCTGCCCTCAAGAAATATCCTGGGCTAGGTACTCTGAAGTGAATTCAAATCAGGCCCGACTCTCAGACAGAAACCTTTCGAGACCTCAGTGGTACTCACCCGCGTTTTAGAAAACAGCACATTCACATGAAAAGATGCTCAGGATCTGTCATGATTAGAGAGTGCAAAGGAAGTTCAACGAGGGTTTCCCTGGCTGCAGTCCTCACAAACGCTAAAAGCGTTCAGAGCTCAAGAGGGCATGCCCAAAAGGGAAGCCTACCATTGCCGTTGCCGGGATCGTAAATTGGTGACAGCCGATATGAAGGTCAATAGGCAAGTTCCTTACCAAACTAAACACTGGAGGGACCCCGAGATTCGGCAAACCCGCTGCAGGTCGTATAACCAGCGACTAGCATCACTGGAAGGAAGCACTTGCACCCCAGTGGTCGTTGTGTTACCCTTTACCACAGCCAAGACATACAAAGGAACGAAATGTCGAGCGCGGGGTGAACGGAGAAAGGAGTTCTACCACCAACACTCCCTCGACTACCACTCATCCACAGAACAAAATGAACTCATACTATTTGCAGCAGCATGGGTGCAGCAGTAGATGATCTCACTAATTCTGGTAAATTAGAGGCAGCAAGACCCATATCGCAGGCTATCTCTTACATGTGCAGTCTAAATAGGGATACAAAGGAAGCAGCGTACAAAGGAAACACAGGTTCACAAAGGGAAGAGACAAGCGTGGAGTTCCCATAGGGGGAAATTGGAGACCGGGGAAGGGGGAAGTAGGAGGCTGGGATTCCCAGACAGACAGTCAACGTATCAAAAAGTTCTCATCAAGGGCGACCCAACCGAAAGCACAGGGAGTGCTACAAAACATTCCTCAATAAACCGACAGGGCAAAGAACCCGAAACGCTACGGGTGCAGCTACGTTCATAACTGCATCAAAGGGTCGTAGAGCTCAAACAGACGCAACGTTGTATATAAACTATGCCGAAAGGGATAAGGACTATTCGATGACAAGGCAAGGAAGGGGGTAAGAAATGCCTTTCCTCTGTTACCTCAGGCCTCTTTGACGTCGTCGGCTGGAGACACACCCCTGGAGCCTAGGCGGGCCTGGGTCCCACGGCTGGAGTATGCTGCTGCTGAGGGAGCAAGGGAGGAGGACGTGCCACCTGACCAGCGGCCCCTCGGACCTCTAGTGCCCATTCTCCCCCGCGTGGTACCACGGTCTCCCGGTCCAACGTGGCCCTCCTACGGGTAAGCAAAGCCCGGTGTACCCAAGGGACGGTGGAGCAGCTGAGAGGGAAGAGCTGTGAGGAAACCGGCTCTCCAGGGCTCCTGCTAGGCAGGTTCCCGCCTCCAGCCCACTTCATTAGAGTCGCCCCAGCTGCGAAGCACGGCACCCTCCGAGTAGCCCACTTGCAAGTCTTGCGATAGGCCTGGGGTGGGGCAGTGCAGGTTAAGCGGCAGGAGGCGAGGATACACAAGCCCTGGGGTGTGTGTTTAGCCACGTTCGACTCCCCATGTCCCGTCCAACACCGGGACCCCCGCTAAGGCTTTCTTTCCCCAAGTTACCCGAGAGGACACGGAGCAGTGCTGCCGCCTTGTGGCACACTGCCGTAACAACCTTAGAAACCCTGCCGAAGGGCACCTATCATTCACAAGGCCTGCGGCCTGCGGCTTCGCAAACACAGCCCTGCCCTCAAGAAATATCCTGGGCTAGGTACTCTGAAGTGAATTCAAATCAGGCCCGACTCTCAGACAGAAACCTTTCGAGACCTCAGTGGTACTCACCCGCGTTTTAGAAAACAGCACATTCAAATGAAAAGATGCTCAGGATCTGTCATGATTAGAGAGTGCAAAGGAAGTTCAACGAGGGTTTCCCTGGCTGCAGTCCTCACAAACGCTAAAAGCGTTCAGAGCTCAAGAGGGCATGCCCAAAAGGGAAGCCTACCATTGCCGTTGCCGGGATCGTAAATTGGTGACAGCCGATATGAAGGTCAATAGGCAAGTTCCTTACCAAACTAAACACTGGAGGGACCCCGAGATTCGGCAAACCCGCTGCAGGTCGTATAACCAGCGACTAGCATCACTGGAAGGAAGCACTTGCACCCCAGTGGTCGTTGTGTTACCCTTTACCACAGCCAAGACATACAAAGGAACGAAATGTCGAGCGCGGGGTGAATGGAGAAAGGAGTTCTACCTACACTCCCTCGACTACCACTCATCCACAGAACAAAATGAACTCATACTATTTGCAGCAGCATGGGTGCAGCAGTAGATGATCTCACTAATTCTGGTAAATTAGAGGCAGCAAGACCCATATCGCAGGCTATCTCTTACATGTGCAGTCTAAATAGGGATACAAAGGAAGCAGCATACAAAGGAAACACAGGTTCACAAAGGGAAGAGACAAGCGTGGAGTTCCCATAGGGGGAAATTGGAGACCGGGGAAGGGGGAAGTAGGAGGCTGGGATTCCCAGACAGACAGTCAACGTATCAAAAAGTTCTCATCAAGGGCGACCCAACCGAAAGCACAGGGAGTGCTACAAAACATTCCTCAATAAACCGACAGGGCAAAGAACCCGAAACGCTACGGGTGCAGCTACGTTTATAATTGCATCAAAGGGTCGTAGAGCTCAAACAGACGCAACGTTGTAATATAAACTATGCCGAAAGGGATAAGGACTATTCGATGACAAGGCAAGGAGGGGGTAAGAAATGCCTTTCCTCTGTTACCTCAGGCCTCTTTGACGTCGTCGGCTGGAGACACACCCCTGGAGCCTAGGCGAGCCTGGGTCCCACGGCTGGAGTATGCTGCTGCTGAGGGAGCAAGGGAGGAGGACGTGCCACCTGACCAGCGGCCCCTGGGACCTCTAGTGCCCATTCTCCCCCGCGTGGTACCACGGTCTCCCGGTCCAACGTGGCCCTCCTACGGGTAAGCAAAGCCCGGTGTACCCAAGGGACGGTGGAGCAGCTGAGAGGGAAGAGCTTTGAGGAAACCGGCTCTCCAGGGCTCCTGCTAGGCAGGTTCCCGCCTCCAGCCCACTTCATTAGAGTCGCCCCAGCTGCGAAGCACGGCACCCTCCGAGTAGCCCACTTGCAAGTCTTGCGATAGGCCTGGGGTGGGGCAGTGCAGGTTAAGCGGCAGGAGGCGAGGATACACAAGCCCTGGGGTGTGTGTTTAGCCACGTTCGACTCCCCATGTCCCGTCCAACACCGGGACCCCCGCAAAGGCTTTCTTTCCCCAAGTTACCCGAGAGGACACGGAGCAGTGCTGCCGCCTTGTGGCACACTGCCGTAACAACCTTAGAAACCCTGCCGAAGGGCACCTATCATTCACAAGGCCTGCGGCCTGCGGCTTCGCAAACACAGCCCTGCCCTCAAGAAATATCCTGGGCTAGGTACTCTGAAGTGAATTCAAATCAGGCCCGACTCTCAGACAGAAACCTTTCGAGACCTCAGTGGTACTCACCCGCGTTTTAGAAAACAGCACATTCACATGAAAAGATGCTCAGGATCTGTCATGATTAGAGAGTGCAAAGGAAGTTCAACGAGGGTTTCCCTGGCTGCAGTCCTCACAAACGCTAAAAGCGTTCAGAGCTCAAGAGGGCATGCCCAAAAGGGAAGCCTACCATTGCCGTTGCCGGGATCGTAAATTGGTGACAGCCGATATGAAGGTCAATAGGCAAGTTCCTTACCAAACTAAACACTGGAGGGACCCCGAGATTCGGCAAACCCGCTGCAGGTCGTATAACCAGCGACTAGCATCACTGGAAGGAAGCACTTGCACCCCAGTGGTCGTTGTGTTACCCTTTACCACAGCCAAGACATACAAAGGAACGAAATGTCGAGCGCGGGGTGAATGGAGAAAGGAGTTCTACCACCAACACTCCCTCGACTACCACTCATCCACAGAACAAAATGAACTCATACTATTTGCAGCAGCATGGGTGGAGCAGTAGATGATCTCACTAATTCTGGTAAATTAGAGGCAGCAAGACCCATATCGCAGGCTATCTCTTACATGTGCAGTCTAAATAGGGATACAAAGGAAGCAGCATACAAAGGAAACACAGGTTCACAAAGGGAAGAGACAAGCGTGGAGTTCCCATAGGGGGAAATTGGAGACCGGGGAAGGGGGAAGTAGGAGGCTGGGATTCCCAGACAGACAGTCAACGTATCAAAAAGTTCTCATCAAGGGCGACCCAACCGAAAGCACAGGGAGTGCTACAAAACATTCCTCAATAAACCGACAGGGCAAAGAACCCGAAACGCTACGGGTGCAGCTACGTTTATAATTGCATCAAAGGGTCGTAGAGCTCAAACAGACGCAACGTTGTAATATAAACTATGCCGAAAGGGATAAGGACTATTCGATGACAAGGCGAGGAGGGGGTAAGAAATGCCTTTCCTCTGTTACCTCAGGCCTCTTTGACGTCGTCGGCTGGAGACACACCCCTGGAGCCTAGGCGGGCCTGGGTCCCACGGCTGGAGTATGCTGCTGCTGAGGGAGCAAGGGAGGAGGACGTGCCACCTGACCAGCGGCCCCTGGGACCTCTAGTGCCCATTCTCCCCCGCGTGGTACCACGGTCTCCCGGTCCAACGTGGCCCTCCTACGGGTAAGCAAAGCCCGGTGTACCCAAGGGACGGTGGAGCAGCTGAGAGGGAAGAGCTGTGAGGAAACCGGCTCTCCAGGGCTCCTGCTAGGCAGGTTCCCGCCTCCAGCCCACTTCATTAGAGTCGCCCCAGCTGCGAAGCACGGCACCCTCCGAGTAGCCCACTTGCAAGTCTTGCGATAGGCCTGGGGTGGGGCAGTGCAGGTTAAGCGGCAGGAGGCGAGGATACACAAGCCCTGGGGTGTGTGTTTAGCCACGTTCGACTCCCCATGTCCCGTCCAACACCGGGACCCCCGCTAAGGCTTTCTTTCCCCAAGTTACCCGAGAGGACACGGAGCAGTGCTGCCGCCTTGTGGCACACTGCCGTAACAACCTTAGAAACCCTGCCGAAGGGCACCTATCATTCACAAGGCCTGCGGCCTGCGGCTTCGCAAACACAGCCCTGCCCTCAAGAAATATCCTGGGCTAGGTACTCTGAAGTGAATTCAAATCAGGCCCGACTCTCAGACAGAAACCTTTCGAGACCTCAGTGGTACTCACCCGCGTTTTAGAAAACAGCACATTCAAATGAAAAGATGCTCAGGATCTGTCATGATTAGAGAGTGCAAAGGAAGTTCAACGAGGGTTTCCCTGGCTGCAGTCCTCACAAACGCTAAAAGCGTTCAGAGCTCAAGAGGGCATGCCCAAAAGGGAAGCCTACCATTGCCGTTGCCGGGATCGTAAATTGGTGACAGCCGATATGAAGGTCAATAGGCAAGTTCCTTACCAAACTAAACACTGGAGGGACCCCGAGATTCGGCAAACCCGCTGCAGGTCGTATAACCAGCGACTAGCATCATTGGAAGGAAGCACTTGCACCCCAGTGGTCGTTGTGTTACCCTTTACCACAGCCAAGACACACAAAGGAACGAAATGTCGAGCGCGGGGTGAATGGAGAAAGGAGTTCTACCTACACTCCCTCGACTACCACTCATCCACAGAACAAAATGAACTCATACTATTTGCAGCAGCATGGGTGCAGCAGTAGATGATCTCACTAATTCTGGTAAATTAGAGGCAGCAAGACCCATATCGCAGGCTATCTCTTACATGTGCAGTCTAAATAGGGATACAAAGGAAGCAGCATACAAAGGAAACACAGGTTCACAAAGGGAAGAGACAAGCGTGGAGTTCCCATAGGGGGAAATTGGAGACCGGGAAAGGGGGAAGTAGGAGGCTGGGATTCCCAGACAGACAGTCAACGTATCAAAAAGTTCTCATCAAGGGCGACCCAACCGAAAGCACAGGGAGTGCTACAAAACATTCCTCAATAAACCGACAGGGCAAAGAACCCGAAACGCTACGGGTGCAGCTACGTTTATAATTGCATCAAAGGGTCGTAGAGCTCAAACAGACGCAACGTTGTAATATAAACTATGCCGAAAGGGATAAGGACTATTCGATGACAAGGCGAGGAGGGGGTAAGAAATGCCTTTCCTCTGTTACCTCAGGCCTCTTTGACGTCGTCGGCTGGAGACACACCCCTGGAGCCTAGGCGGGCCTGGGTCCCACGGCTGGAGTATGCTGCTGCTGAGGGAGCAAGGGAGGAGGACGTGCCACCTGACCAGCGGCCCCTGGGACCTCTAGTGCCCATTCTCCCCCGCGTGGTACCACGGTCTCCCGGTCCAACGTGGCCCTCCTACGGGTAAGCAAAGCCCGGTGTACCCAAGGGACGGTGGAGCAGCTGAGAGGGAAGAGCTGTGAGGAAACCGGCTCTCCAGGGCTCCTGCTAGGCAGGTTCCCGCCTCCAGCCCACTTCATTAGAGTCGCCCCAGCTGCGAAGCACGGCACCCTCCGAGTAGCCCACTTGCAAGTCTTGCGATAGGCCTGGGGTGGGGCAGTGCAGGTTAAGCGGCAGGAGGCGAGGATACACAAGCCCTGGGGTGTGTGTTTAGCCACGTTCGACTCCCCATGTCCCGTCCAACACCGGGACCCCCGCTAAGGCTTTCTTTCCCCAAGTTACCCGAGAGGACACGGAGCAGTGCTGCCGCCTTGTGGCACACTGCCGTAACAACCTTAGAAACCCTGCCGAAGGGCACCTATCATTCACAAGGCCTGCGGCCTGCGGCTTCGCAAACACAGCCCTGCCCTCAAGAAATATCCTGGGCTAGGTACTCTGAAGTGAATTCAAATCAGGCCCGACTCTCAGACAGAAACCTTTCGAGACCTCAGTGGTACTCACCCGCGTTTTAGAAAACAGCACATTCAAATGAAAAGATGCTCAGGATCTGTCATGATTAGAGAGTGCAAAGGAAGTTCAACGAGGGTTTCCCTGGCTGCAGTCCTCACAAACGCTAAAAGCGTTCAGAGCTCAAGAGGGCATGCCCAAAAGGGAAGCCTACCATTGCCGTTGCCGGGATCGTAAATTGGTGACAGCCGATATGAAGGTCAATAGGCAAGTTCCTTACCAAACTAAACACTGGAGGGACCCCGAGATTCGGCAAACCCGCTGCAGGTCGTATAACCAGCGACTAGCATCACTGGAAGGAAGCACTTGCACCCCAGTGGTCGTTGTGTTACCCTTTACCACAGCCAAGACATACAAAGGAACGAAATGTCGAGCGCGGGGGGAATGGAGAAAGGAGTTCTACCACCAACACTCCCTCGACTACCACTCATCCACAGAACAAAATGAACTCATACTATTTGCAGCAGCATGGGTGCAGCAGTAGATGATCTCACTAATTCTGGTAAATTAGAGGCAGCAAGACCCATATCGCAGGCTATCTCTTACATGTGCAGTCTAAATAGGGATACAAAGGAAGCAGCGTACAAAGGAAACACAGGTTCACAAAGGGAAGAGACAAGCGTGGAGTTCCCATAGGGGGAAATTGGAGACCGGGGAAGGGGGAAGTAGGAGGCTGGGATTCCCAGACAGACAGTCAACGTATCAAAAAGTTCTCATCAAGGGCGACCCAACCGAAAGCACAGGGAGTGCTACAAAACATTCCTCAATAAACCGACAGGGCAAAGAACCCGAAACGCTACGGGTGCAGCTACGTTCATAACTGCATCAAAGGGTCGTAGAGCTCAAACAGACGCAACGTTGTAATATAAACTATGCCGAAAGGGATAAGGACTATTCGATGACAAGGCAAGGAGGGGGTAAGAAATGCCTTTCCTCTGTTACCTCAGGCCTCTTTGACGTCGTCGGCTGGAGACACACCCCTGGAGCCTAGGCGGGCCTGGGTCCCACGGCTGGAGTATGCTGCTGCTGAGGGAGCAAGGGAGGAGGACGTGCCACCTGACCAGCGGCCCCTGGGACCTCTAGTGCCCATTCTCCCCCGCGTGGTACCACGGTCTCCCGGTCCAACGTGGCCCTCCTACGGGTAAGCAAAGCCCGGTGTACCCAAGGGACGGTGGAGCAGCTGAGAGGGAAGAGCTGTGAGGAAACCGGCTCTCCAGGGCTCCTGCTAGGCAGGTTCCCGCCTCCAGCCCACTTCATTAGAGTCGCCCCAGCTGCGAAGCACGGCACCCTCCGAGTAGCCCACTTGCAAGTCTTGCGATAGGCCTGGGGTGGGGCAGTGCAGGTTAAGCGGCAGGAGGCGAGGATACACAAGCCCTGGGGTGTGTGTTTAGCCACGTTCGACTCCCCATGTCCCGTCCAACACCGGGACCCCCGCTAAGGCTTTCTTTCCCCAAGTTACCCGAGAGGACACGGAGCAGTGCTGCCGCCTTGTGGCACACTGCCGTAACAACCTTAGAAACCCTGCCGAAGGGCACCTATCATTCACAAGGCCTGCGGCCTGCGGCTTCGCAAACACAGCCCTGCCCTCAAGAAATATCCTGGGCTAGGTACTCTGAAGTGAATTCAAATCAGGCCCGACTCTCAGACAGAAACCTTTCGAGACCTCAGTGGTACTCACCCGCGTTTTAGAAAACAGCACATTCACATGAAAAGATGCTCAGGATCTGTCATGATTAGAGAGTGCAAAGGAAGTTCAACGAGGGTTTCCCTGGCTGCAGTCCTCACAAACGCTAAAAGCGTTCAGAGCTCAAGAGGGCATGCCCAAAAGGGAAGCCTACCATTGCCGTTGCCGGGATCGTAAATTGGTGACAGCCGATATGAAGGTCAATAGGCAAGTTCCTTACCAAACTAAACACTGGAGGGACCCCGAGATTCGGCAAACCCGCTGCAGGTCGTATAACCAGCGACTAGCATCACTGGAAGGAAGCACTTGCACCCCAGTGGTCGTTGTGTTACCCTTTACCACAGCCAAGACATACAAAGGAACGAAATGTCGAGCGCGGGGTGAATGGAGAAAGGAGTTCTACCACCAACACTCCCTCGACTACCACTCATCCACAGAACAAAATGAACTCATACTATTTGCAGCAGCATGGGTGGAGCAGTAGATGATCTCACTAATTCTGGTAAATTAGAGGCAGCAAGACCCATATCGCAGGCTATCTCTTACATGTGCAGTCTAAATAGGGATACAAAGGAAGCAGCATACAAAGGAAACACAGGTTCACAAAGGGAAGAGACAAGCGTGGAGTTCCCATAGGGGGAAATTGGAGACCGGGGAAGGGGGAAGTAGGAGGCTGGGATTCCCAGACAGACAGTCAACGTATCAAAAAGTTCTCATCAAGGGCGACCCAACCGAAAGCACAGGGAGTGCT